>NW_019416363.1:439086-472867 GCF_000390285.2 Anoplophora glabripennis | reverse complement strand
TGGTTAATAATAATAATAATAATAATAATAATAATAATAAATTTGTCTCTATTTCCAAACAAGAAATATTTAATACATAGCGTCAATAAATAGGGCGAAGTGTCAGTTTAACTGCTTTTCAACTTAACCCTAATAAAAAAAGTAATTTAAATACAATGAAAAGTGAATAGAGGAGCGTGCATAATACAATTTAAATTTAATGATTGAATATTTTCACGCAAAACCAAACTAAAACTAAGTATATCAACTATGTCGAAACAGTGGACAATAATTACAAAAGTAATAAACAGTAGACAATAATTACAAAAATAGTATTAGAAAAATAAGCCAAATATCATCAAGATTAACGTTCATCAAGCAATAATTTCTTTAATTTCTTTTTAAAGTTAATTAAGGAAAAATTATTAAACTCAACCGGATAAATTGTTGTATTCCTTAGGTGCAATATAGGAGAAACTCCTAGTGTACAGAGCAGTGGCGTAGCGAGGAATTTTGAGCAAATGGGCATAATGGGAATCAAAATTCGAAGTATTTTTGTGAAGTTTGTGTGGCTTATTAAATAAATATGGCGGGGACTGAATACTTAAGGCTTTATGAATATTACACAATAAGTATAATTTACGAATATTACATATATTTAAAACCTAACTGAAGTCCGAGATGTATATAGAAAATAATAAGAGGCTAAGTATGGAACCTTGAGGTACGCCAAAATTTATTGGTAAGGCGTCAAACACCTTTGAGTCAGAAATCACTTTTTGATTTTGATTTGATTTTGATTGAAAATTTCTTGGATAGGAGGAAATAATCCTTTAATTGAGTGGCCGCCGAGATCCCCGGACTTGACGCCATTAGATTTTTTCTTAGGGGTTTATTGAAACAAAATGTACAAGGCCACAAACTGTACACGAACTACGTGCTAGGATAATGCAAGCCTGTGCAGAAATAACCCCAAACCAAATACAAGAATTAATTACGAACGTACGTAAAAGAACCGAGAAGTACATAGAAGTAAATGGTGGATTGATAGAAGTGACAAGAATATATTTATTTAACTTTTGTTGGTTTCAGTTTCATTATTTTCTTTTTAAATTTCTCAAAACTAGGATTGTGAATAATTATTATAATACCACGTTACTAGAGTTTAATTAATTTCATTTTTTTTTGTTCTGTTTCATGGACAACTTGATATCGACAATAAATTAATGAAAAAAAAGTGAATTGTGAACTTTTGATTTGATTACAAAATCGTTATTTCCTATTTCAAATTTTTTGATAAAATTTGGTATTGGCCCGTTTTGGGGTGTTGTGAATCCAGTGGCCTAAATATATTTTTTCTCAAAAAATCGCTAATATGAAATTTTAAAATTTTACTCCTAAAAATGAACGTAGTACGCCTTGGATTTTGTGAGATCACGCTCATTTTGCTTCACAAAGCACACTTCATCAAGCTTTACATCTTAATAAAATCAGGTTAAAATCGCACAATAAATAAAAATTTTACATGGTGGTAAAAACAAATGGGTCACACTATATAGTGAGTTCCTAGTTCCTACTAAGAGATAGTTAACAACTTTGTTCTTAGAAGTTAATATGTGTTGACCTTGTTAGGAAATAGATAAGTAAATCATTATTTTTCAACATTAATGGAAGGTGTTCCTCATATTTTATTAACAATAGAATGTCAATGGCAAAAAACTTTTGCATTGAAGTTTGACTTTTGATAAACAGTATTTTCTTGTTTGATTGAAATAGGTCGTGAAAGGAGTAAAAAATATTTTCTGGGTATGCAAAATACCTTTCTTGGTTTTAGGAGTTGTTGAGAATTAAAATTTATCACATCCCATTCAATTAGAAGCAATCGTTTTACATGCTTACACATGTCCACAAATTTTAATTCCAATCAACTTACACAAAAAAGACACTTGCACAAAATGGAGAAATAGATAAAACTATTCTACAAATTAGTACCAGGTCAAACAGATGTCAGATAAAAAATATTCTCAAAAATGAATAACTTTAACCAAAAAAAAAAATTCCTCTCTCCGACTATTTGAGTGAATTCTGTAGTATACATAGACGTATAGAGCTCTTCATAAAATTATAGTTTTTGAAAATTGACAAAGTAAATACAAATTGAAATCATTTTTATAATCAAATTTTAATTCAATATAACTTTCCTGCAACTTCCACACATTTTTCATTAACAGGTCGTTAACTTTTATACAGTATGGAGCGAATATATGTGCGGGTACGATTTGCAAAATAGATGCGCAGATGAGGAAGTGAGAACGCGTTCGAGCAAACAAGGATGCGCGTTGGCGCTGGAAACTTGTGCCCCTGGTTCTGTGCCGTAAAGGGGCATAGATATTTGCTGCGTTCTGTAATTGTGTCGCGTAATTCCTCTAGTCTCTGTTTCTTCCAGAATTAAGGCTTCCAATTGATCGCCTGGTGCCGGTCGTGGATAGGTGGGTTGCCGATCCACGATAGCGGTCGCACGTTGGGAGCCATGACGTATATGCGCCTCATTCCCGCCTGATCTCGGCTGAGGAGACTTGTTAGTCTCTCCACTGAGCATCATCATAGGGTCGTAGACCCGCATGATAAGATTGACGGGATCGTAATGTCCAGGGTTTGTTTTTACTTCGGGAGCTGGAAAGTTCCCTGGTATCTCATTCCTCTCCTTCTTGACGTAAGGTCCTGTGGCCTTCAACGACGGAAAGTGAAATTTCCGATCCTATGCCATCGTTGTGAGCTCTAGGATCTCAGGTGAAAATTGTACGATCTACTTGTTCTCTAACACTGAATTGGTTTTTCAATTTAGGGCACTTGGAAAGTGTTTTGGTTTGTTTTTTTTTGTGTCACCCTGTATAACACTTTGTTGGTTGCTGATACACTAGTCTCAATATCACTGTCCTTATTCACTAATGCACTGTGTACGGACTCCGTGGGGTGCCTGTACGTAAGCTTTTGAAAGCTTTGAGTTTCAGCATTTAGCCGAAAACATTGAGTCGAGCGTGGATGCATTTTTTATTATTATTGTATTTGTATTTAATAATAACGTTCGCCAGTAGAGTGGATTCCTGCAGAACTGCTGCTGCGGAGTCTGATTCATTTGACAAAATTTGAAGCCCTACGTTGGCACTTCTGCCTGATCTGTTTGTGTTGTAGCTGCCTAAAACTAAACAGAGTTAGTGTGGACCCGGAGGTCTGTTGCGGGGTGGATTTTGAGGTAGATCTGTCCTGTGAAAGTTTCGAAAGATCGGTAAAATTTTTATTTCCTCCGTCTCGGAGGTGGTTTCGGGGGAAGCCTTGATACTCATCGTTGCAATTATTCGGTGAAACGTGAACGTCTGGGGTGCTTCCGTTCGTCGTGGCGACTCGACGATCGAAACATCGGTGATTTTACAGGTTTTATTACTTCGAAACTTCATATAGCGCGCACGCCGCTCATCGACTTGGCTGTATATGGTGTGGCGAGGGTCTCTAGCCTTATACTCGTAGGATATCGATCGCGTCGTTTTTTTTTTTTGGAACCTCGAGTGGCGGATTTGAAACATCCGTTGTAATGTTGTTCGGATTCTTCCTTTCTTTTCGCAGGGTAACTACGACCGTTGTAGCTGTCTGTCACTGTCTGTCATGGGTGTATTTGCATTTAGAATATTGGTTTCGAGCGATTTTGCTGATGGATTTAAAACATAGGCGATTTTAGAAGACATTTGTTAAATTATTTCTGAATCTTACATATAAACAAATATTAACTAATATAAAGGAAATGTCGAACATATTTCGAAAGCAGATGCTAACTGGGAATGGGGACGATAAAGTTCGAATAAATTTAGAGAATAGAAGTAATCAATATGCTAATGCCTTATCTCAAGCCAAGTTGCTTCTGAAAGGCTCATTTTTGTATAGCCTCCACGAACTTAAAAAAGCCGTCGTGAGATTTTGAAATAGTAAATATTATTTTCGACTCCCTACCTCTTAACTAACAATACAGGGTGATTCACAACTTATTCAAAAAATTCGGGAATAGATGCGGCATGAGAAATGGAGTCAATATCGTAAAAATTTTGTTTATAAAATCCTTATAGTTTCCGAGAAAAAAATTATTGAAGTTATAGTACATTCAATCACTACATCACTACATACAGCTGGACAACTGTAGTCTCTAGCGTCATTCGCAATACGCGTGGAGAGCCACGTGGCCTCAGCGACCCCGAATAGTGAAATCCGATTTTGCAATCGTCGTTCCGATAGTGTTTACCTGTTATCTGTGGTGTTTACAATAGTTTTTTAGTAGTTAATGTCAAAAATGGTTTGCGTGTATAGCAATTCGGAGTTGATGGATATCGTTGTAATTTATGGTGAAGCAAGACAACATTTGTATTATGGTGAAGCATTTGTGTTATCGTGAAACAAGACAACATTTGTGTTAGTTCGTAGAAACTGAGTAAGACGGACCCAAAAGTGTTTACACGTTGGTGGATAAAATTTTGAACAATTGTTGTTGTAGCATCGGGTATGTCAAATGATTTTATTATTTAAAAACACAAATTAATTTTATTAATTAATAAAGGCAGTTGAATTTACCGATACAAAATAGGTGCTATAAAGTTCTACTTATTTCTCGCATTAGCGAAAGTTTTTGACCGTTTTTATCACACTGTCAAGCTGGTCGCATTGTGTGAGGTCTGGTTTTACAATGGACTAGTTTCCAGTGCCGTGCAGAAGTGTATTTTTAAATCATTTTCTAACTGACCTTTTTGATTTTTTCTTTACAAAATTGTATTTGTAAGGCTCCCTTGTACATCCAGAATTTTTTTTTGGATAAGTTCTGAATCACCCTGTATACAATTTTTAACCACAACTTCGTTCTACATCAGGGTAGTCTAAACTATTTCCAAATATTTTTGGCATGGGTAGTATTTCAAAATGTAAGAGTGTATTTCTATACAGGGTTCCCAAATTACATACGCTAAACTTTATCCGGTCATGTAACTTATTAAAACAAGAACAAAAAAATCATTATTATTACATAACCTTTGTTTCAAATACAATTTTTTACATCTAACCATCATACGGAATATTTTATTTCCAACTACCTGCTAATAATAATATATTAATTGATTTGAATGATAAAGTTCTTCGAATTTAAATACGATATATTTAAACTTCATTAATTTTATAAAACGTTACGTATATCCCTTTTAAAAATGGTTTATAGATATTATTTTTTGTGGCAATTTAAAAGTTCCTCGAAATTTCTTTACTTTGTAATTTAATATATATTAAATTTAATTTTATGGGATAACTATCGTTATTTCATTCCTGATTTTTTCATTTTTACTCAATTTTAAAAATTTGTTGATAAATTTCTCTAAACTATTGAAACAAAAAGAATACTCTTAATTTTAGAACTGTTTTCGAGAAATTAAAGTCTACACAATGTGTGAGGGAGTACACGTTTAGAAGTATCAGATGATATTCGAACCATTTCTATAAAAAGAGTACCTACTTTAGTTGTGTTATCACTTGAGTAAAATTAAAGTATGCTGAAGATTATCAATTTTCATGAAGGTTTCTTTTCTGTAACGAAAACAAATTTATATTTGTGACTGAATTATTATTTTTTTCCCAATAGTCAAATTATCAAACAAATTTTGAAGTGTGAAAAAAATGATTAAAGTTGCATTATGTATTGCCCTAAATCTAAGTTTAAAATATGCATAAATCTAAAATAAAACCAAGAACAGAAAAAAAACAAGTACAGAAAAAAACTTATATACAAAAGTAATCTTATAGTGTTATAGTCAGCCCTGAAAATATTGGACGACGGTATCGAATTGCTCTTACAATCTTAAAGCAAACTTGTTTCATTAAACAAACATTTTGAAGTAAAATTATAAATGTATATGAACAAAAATCTAAAATTTCAATTTTTAGTTTTCCTCAAAATCCTCATATTCTATTTCAGAACATAAAAAAGTGGTGTATAAATAGAACTACATTTTAGTTAAAATCCAAACATTTTTTGAAATGAAGATGAAAGGTATTTTAAATGGAACCAAAATATACCTACATGTAAATCCTTATAGTTTAAGACATTAAGAGCTATCTGAACATAAAAATTGACTTCAATCAAAAGCTGCATTTTGAGTTTCTCAAATATCAGTTTTTACGAATCTTTGTAACGTGATTTAAGAAGTAAAAGTAACGCTTTTGAACGAATTTACATATTTGTTATTTACGTACACCGTACTTTAAGACCTTGAGACGAACATCTTCGGTTAAGCCAAAATATGTTTAATGTATCTTTAACGTCACCGTCTCTTATTCTCCTTCGTTTTTCCGTAATGAAATTGATGATTAACTTTTAATGAATCTTTTGTGGCGTTATCTGGCTGTCGTCTTGTAGGATAAAGCAGCTTATGAAAATTTCTTTCATATATGGAATGTGCAGAAATACGAAATACGTACCATAGTTTTCTTCACTTTTGGACTGCACTCTATTTTCCAAATTCCTTTTATTCCAAAATTCCATGTTTCTATGCATGCTATTGTCATTACATATTAAGATTTATTTTTCATTTATTTTTTACAATAGTTTCAAAATATTAATGAAATCTTAACTGAAATAATTGTTTGTTGATGTTCCAAGATAATCTTTCTGATATGGAAATTATAGTTATTATATGCTGTTGGAATTTTTTGAAAAATTTGATAATGAACTTTAATATGACTTTTTCTCAAGTTCGTTGTTAAAATCGAAGTGCTTTAATAGTGATTATACAGGCTAATTCACAACTTATCCAAAAAAAATTGGGAATAGATGAATCATGAAAAATGGAGTCACTATCGAAAAAAAAATGTGTAGAATCTTTATAGTTTTCGAAAAAAAATTATTGAAGTTGTAGTATTTTCAACCCTTACATCGCTGGGCTACTGTAGTCTCTAGCGTTATTCGCGTTGTGCGTTGTGCGCAATGCGCTCTCTCTCCACGTAGCCCCAAGCGATTACGAATACTGAAATCCGATTTTAGTATTAAGGTTTTTGCGATAGTGTTTATATTAGTTTTTCAAGTGTCAAAAATGGCTTACCTGTATAACAACTCGGAGTTGATGGATATCGTTTTAATTTATGATAACTAATGATAATTTAACTAAGACAACATTGGTGTTATGGTGAAGCAAGACAACATTTGTGTTAGTTCGTAAATTAATCTTATTAATTAATAATAACAATAGCGGCAAAAGCAGTTGAATTTGCTGATATAAAATAGGTTCTTTCTATTTTTATTGCACTTTGCCGCCGTGCCAGTCGCCGACTGCATGCTTTACCTTGCGCAAGGTCAGTTCTTACAGCGGACCAGTTTCCAGTGTTGTGCAGGAGTGTATTTTTATAATTTTCGATCTGCCCTTTTTCATTTTTTTTTACAAAATTGTTTTTGTAAAAGTCCACTGCACATAATTTTTTTTTTGGATAAGTTCTGAATCACCCTGTATAATGTTACTCACTTGTGGGTAAACATCTCCGATTAATATCCTCGTATATAAAGTAAATAAATGTTTCTGTCTCGAACTTTTTATTTAAATTTTATCAAAATATTTTATATCAATATATAAAGGAGCCTTCACTTTTTATCTTCTGATCTGTGGAGCGAACCGAGGAATTACCATTATATTTTGAGTCCTCTTTCTGTTCATTGATGCTAAATGATGAGGTGAGTACCATGTACTCACCTACTGTGACTGTGACTTTTTTTTGGGTAAAAAGCTAAATTTTTTGTAATATTTGGGCCTAACGCGCTCGATTGATTACCACAATCGATATAACCGCTGTTTTCATAGTCCTTTTTCTCTCTCGAGTGTTTTTTGAATTCATGGCAGTTTTCGAGATATTGTGTAAAATTTAGACTTTGAAAGCTGCCAAGATGTCTATATGATTTTCGAAACGAGTGTTGGGGTTTTCTGGAAACCGTAAATCGTACATTATACAAGGTGTTTCAGAAAACATGGGCCAGCGCTCGGGGGCAGATTCCTAACCCAAAAACAAGATTATTTTTTCATATCAACATGGGTCCGATTTCGTTTCGTTCCTTAGTTACAGGGTGTCAAAATTTTAAAATAAAATATGTTTTTTCCAAAAATCTGGATTTTCACTTGAGGGAATTAAATAAAATTTGGACAACTAACTATTTACAACCGAATACACAGTACAAGGTATTATTATGTTTATTTATTCATGTCAGCCTTTACAGGATATGAAGCGTCAGTAGGAATACAGAAAAATAAAAATTGAAATACAATTTAACAAAGTTTGTTTTAACGATTGTCATAATTGTAAAATTCCTGCAAACTGTAAAAACAGTTTTGCAAGAGGAATAAGCGAAGCTGCTTACAAAATTTATTAATGTTTCTTTCTTCTCGTATCGGTGTGGGTAAATTATTAAATATCGTTCCACAGAGATAGAAAGGCCCTTTCTTATACATAGTTAAATTCAATTTATTTATCAGTACCTTGTATTTCCCTCTTGTATTATGATTATGAACATTGTCATGCTTGGGAAACAGGTTACTATTCATTTTGATAAAAACACTTGCCTCATATATGAGGACACATGGAAGTGATAAAATTTTATCACTTATCAGTGTGGGGCGACATGACTCATTTTCATTTCAAAGATTTCAAGGATTTCAAAGAAAATATTAACCGAATGATTTTTTTTTTGGTAAATAAATACACTTTGAAAGTCACAACTAGATCCCCAATAACTTATTATATATTTCATATGAGTAAGCCAGTGCAAAATATATATTTAGTAAATATTGTCTATTCATACAACCCTTCAGATTTCTTATGGCAAAAAAGGCTGATTTCATTTTGTTTAATACATGGTTAATATGGTTGCTCCAGTTAAGATGTTCATCTATATAATATAATCCTAAGAATTTAGTAGTGTCAACATTATCAATAACAAAGTTATTCATTTTTACAAAAATGTTCGGATTTTCGCGCCTTTAGTGAAAAAAATATGTATTTAGTTTTGGTGGAGTTAACTATAAGCCTATTATTTGAGCACCATTCATAAAATTGTTGAAGGTTCAAACTTAATTAACAAAAATATAAATTTCCAGTAATTTTTTCTGTTTTTTAGTTTTGTTATACATTTAAGTACTATGCCGATAACAGACCCAGGGAAAAAAATCAATGTTTGATGGACTAGACCACAATATCCATACGTTTCTGGAGTCGCTGAATCTGTTTGACGAAGTTATCTCAACTTCAAGGTTATTTGAATATCAACTCTTGTTTTTTTTATGGCAATACTATTTATCCTCCCAAATTCCGAAAGAGCGAGAAATTTTGCGTTGGCAGATGCGGTTAAGTTGTTTTTTCATTTTCAAGATCATTTATAGGTCAAATCCTCGCTTGAATATCGCAGGTGGGTACCTCGTCAGGGTAGCGAGATATCGACGAATGACTTATACAAAAGTTGTTTGGGACATTGAGGACCACCATCTGGTCACCAAGAGATGGTTCCCAATGATACAAACAACCTGAGATGTTCTAGAGAGGGAGTTGACCCTCAAATGGCCTTGAAAAAGATTAAACAGCTCAACCACGTCTTCGAACGTAAAATTTCTCACTCTTTCAGAATCCGGGGTCAGAAATTACATTATCATAAAAAAAAAACAAGAGCTGACCTTCAAATAACCTTGAATATGACCTTAATAAATAAATCAACTATGTATCTGATCGTGAAATTCTTGCTGTTTCATAATCCGGGGACAAAAATTGTATTGCCATAAAAAACAAGCGTTGACCTTCAAATAACCTTGAACATGAGCTAACTTCGTCAACTGGGTACCAAATTTGGAATCAGCGACCCCAAATGTCTGTCGCACATTCAATTTGTTTAACCGTGGGGCTTATTTCTGTCATAATTTATTTTTTTTTATATAATTATCTACATTATTCTAAATAGTCCTGTAGCCAGGGGGGTCCCAATTGCCTCCTTTATTTAGATGGAGTTACCCAAGTGTTTCTTGTGTATTTTGAGCTGCAGAACACGAATTTTTTGGGTAGAAGTTTGCCCGAATGTCGATAAGTTTTTTATTAACAAAAAACTTGCAAAATACTGAGAACTTAGTTTTTGGCAAGTTTTTGACCCATTTTAAGAAGAAAATGTCTCTTGCAATTTTTTTGCTAAACGCATAGGTAGTTTTCGAGATAAACGCCGTTAAAAACTCGGAAAATTCAATTTTTGCGATTTTCGATTGTTAATAACTTTTGATTGAATAGGTATTTTGTAATTCTGATGACGGAGTTTGAAAGTTCACGTTAAATACTACAAATTATGAATAATTGCAGTGTGAAAATTTGTTTTTTTATTTGAAGCTATAAACAAATAGCGATTGAGCTTTCAGCAGGGTGCGCCGCCATGTATGTAAGAGAGCGGTTGCCTTGTTACAGGCGTTTAATACACGATCTTGACGCGTACTCTTCATTTCTAGACCAAAGAAACGATGAAAACTGAACGAAACATTAACAATTTAATGAAAATTTGCAATATTACAATAATAAAAATTATTAGGTATACGCTTAAAAAATAATAATTATAAAAACACCTAAATTATACGATGTTACGCTTTTAATATAAGTAAGTATAAACTTTTTTACTATCGTTTATAAATAAAACTAATATAATTTCGATAATTTTTTTTCATACAAATCGTATAATAATGTTTACAAATCAAATGAGAATTAACCATGCAAACATTATATCTTTGATAAGTATTTCAAATTTTTCGCGCCTTTTTAATGCATTTTGTTTTAAACGATTACCATTTATTTTTAAAACTTGTTTGTAGTCGCGCTTCAAAATTGTATTGAAGATGTAGAATTATTAACGTTTATGTTACAAGATGAATAGCTTAATTAAATCAGATATTTGCATTATTTGTCAAAAAAATTTTAATTTTAATTATTGTAATATTGCAATTTTCATTAAATTGTTAATGTTTCGTTGAGTTTTCATCGTTTCCTTGGTCTAGAAATGAAGATTACGCGTCAAGATCGTGTATTAAACGCCTGTAAGAAGGCAACCGCTCTCTTAATACATGGCGGCGCACCCTTCTGAACGCTCAATCGCTATTTGTTTATAGCTTCAAATAACAGTGGAAAAAACAAATTTTCACACTGCAATTACTCATAATTTGCAGTATTTAACGTGAACTTTCAAACGCTGTCAGCAGAATTACAAAATACCTATCCAATCAAAAGTTATTAACAATTGAAAATCGCAAAAATCGCATTTTTCGAGTTTTTAACGGCGTTTATCTCGAAAACTATGCGTTTAACAAAAACATTGCAAGAGACATTTTTTTCTTAAAATGGGTCAAAGAATACTTTTTATTTTGCCAAAAACTAAGTTCTCAGTATTTTGCAAGTTTTTTGTTAATAAAAAAATTATCGACATCCGGGCAAAAATTTACCCAAAAAATTCGTGTTCTGCAGATCAAAATACATAAAAAACACTTGGGTAACTCCATCTAAATGAAGGAGTCAATTGGGACCCCCCTGGCTACAGGACTAAAACTTGTTACTACAACAAAAAAATTAATAATTTACATTTAAGTAATAATTTTTATGAGCGTGACTAAAATAATAGGTAATACAAACTTTTCTCTGAACATGTCATATCTTTTGACGGGAAAATACGAAAATCAAGATTGCCCCGTCAGTCTTTCGGAAGTTATCCCCTACCTGACATATACCTTATATAAATTTCGACCCGGTGAGCACTACGGTGCTTCCCTTGAGCTCCTGCTGCCTTGCGCCCCCCGTTGCCGATAACTTTCGTAATAATTTCCGAAATAAAACAGACGTCGCCTTTCCTCGACCTGGTGAACGTCTATTTATCATCGCCAGGCAATTAATTCGGAAAGCTTTCCTTCTGAATTAATCATTTCCCCGCGTCAAAAAGGTATTTCGCCAATAACATCCATAAACAGGAATGCTCCCCGCGGGTTATGGCTCGCCGAGGGGATTACGAGTCCTCCTCGCGCAGTTCGGAATTCGAAACCGTTCAAATTAATCAGATTGCATGGCCCGATCGAGGCGAATAATTTGGAGCCGCGCTACAAATTTTCCGTTTGAATAGTTGTGGGGCGTAGTCGAGTTAAAGTCTTTTTAATTTTGCAGAGAGCAGCTTCGTTATAATCTGGTATTAATATTTATCAAAGTGAATATTTACTATAATGGAAACTGGAAGCTCAAACTTTTGCGTTATATCATTCAAACTGTCACGATATGTGAACATGTTTGGAACTTTACATGGAGTTGCGAAACAGGTAATGTAATTTATGAAAAATGGAGCTTAGCAATTGTAATGTTCAATGAGTCGCAAAATAATTGTAGAGTCAGTTCTATTTTCGAGGGTTTAAGGCTGATTCTTGTTAGAAAAATTTCACATATAACATATTGTCATGATTTTTTTGTATTAGTTAATTATATTTTTTTTATTTATTGAATTTATTGCATTTATTGAATTTTAATTTTGTTGTATTTTTTTAATTTTTAT
Organism: Anoplophora glabripennis; assembly: GCF_000390285.2. NCBI lineage: Eukaryota > Metazoa > Arthropoda > Insecta > Coleoptera > Cerambycidae > Anoplophora > Anoplophora glabripennis. Next base: position 460,281 of record NW_019416363.1, on the reverse strand, counting down.
TTTATTTTGCCTGAACGCCAACAAGAACTTGTCTTGTACAATAACTTGGTTTAGAGCTGACTCTTCCTCAGGGTGTGCTTCACTAACTTTTGTTGATATATTTTGAAGTATGAGATTTGTTTAGAAAATGAAAAATTCAATTTAGCATTTAACTAATAGATTGTATTACATATTCAAATATTTGAATAATTTAACAAATTTTATTTTCTTAAGTACTACGTTAAATCTACTAGTTATTCTACTTTTGGTCTAGAGGGTGAAATTTAGATATTATAGTCGACTTTGGTATGTTAAAAATTTACTTTAAAGTTATCAGTTTGATTATTATTTACGAATTCGTACGTTGAGATTTTTAAATTGGCCAATTTCAAAAGTATGTAATACAAATCTCATTTTTCAAAATATATCAACAAAAGTTAGTGAATCACACCCTGAGGAAGAGTCAGCTCTAAACCAAGTTATTGTACAAGACAAGTTCTTGTTGGCGTCCAGGCAAAATAAAATAAAAATTACAAAATACAACAAAATTAAAATTCAATAAATAAAAAATATATATAATTGACTAATACAAAAAAAAAATCATAACAAATTTGACGTCGCCAACGTGGGGCACTACAAAACAAAGCACTGCAAAGCAAGGCACTTTAACAATTTAAAGTTTTAGCAATTTTTGCAGATTAAAATTTTCATCTTTTGCTTTCAACTTTTGCATTTGTGATAATTTGTGGTTACTTAGCATTACAAACATAAAACATACTATAGTAAAAATTTTATGGAATTGAGATCTGGAAATATAAAGATATTTTCTGAATCTGAACCAGATGTCTGTACAGAGTGGGAGAGAAATAATGACATGGACAATACAACTGACACACAATCACAGACTGACATGACATCAAATCCGACAAATACACAAACAGACACACATACACAATGGATGTCATAATGGCAATGTTCAGAAAATTAGAAGAGTTTAACAAAGAAATTGAAAACACAAACAAAGAAATAAAGAGTCCAACAAAGGAGTAGAAAAGAAAATAAAAACCTAACACACAAGATGAAAATAAACATTTTCAACAAAGAGAAGTTTAAATACAAGTTACCAGCATATGAGGGAATTCATTAATTTTGACAATTGCAATGAAAATGACATGAATATTGTATAAAATATTTTGCCATATAATTAAACAAACAAAAATACAACAGTTACATTGAAAAAATGGACTTATTGAATAATGTATATTTTATAACAAATTTACATCTTTTATATATAAAAAAATATCTTCAAACTCATTATTCAATTGGGGCTCGTGACATCGTGACTGAATTAAGAAAATTGTTCCTACTTGGTTTGAGAATATTAAAAATATTAAAAAAAAAACAAATTTTCATAAGGTAGCCAGCCAACTATTTACATATTATTTACAGCTTTTTCGTTTGTCTCCACTTTGAACAAGATATTTTACTTTTTGTAAGACTGGTCTATTTGTCTTCTAAAATTGCAAAAATATCTTCATAAAATTGTGGATCGGCACTGACTTTACAGTACTTTTTCTATCGCCATCACTGACAAGTTGTTTAAGCGCTTTTGCGTCATCGTATTTCTTAAGAAGTCTTAATGCTCTTAAGACCCGAAAAGTTTATTTCTATCGAGACACTTGTTGCAGGAATTATTAAAACTGGGCAATACAATTGTATGTTTCCGAAAATACCATTTTAAATTCCTTGTACAATATTTCTACCGTTTTTTTAACTTCTAAATTACGAAATATTAAGTTCGTTTTTCAACCCACCTATTTCAAAAACGTTTCCATACAATTGTAATAAACATTCACAAACCATCTCTCGGGAATACATTGTACGCGGGAGCGCAAATGGCTCCATCTGTCGTGCGGACTCCCAACTGTGCCAATCAAATGACTACAGTAGGAAGCGACCTGCTAACTGCAGGTACTTTGTTGCACGACTGCCACCCACAGAGGGCGTAACACAATGTTTGAGTTGTCAGTGTTACGAGAAACAACTACTCCGAGAGCTATATGCTCCTACCGGCGCTGAATTATACTCGCAACACCTAGTGTAACAGCTAGGATCGTTTGTCAGTCTACCCACCAGGAATAGACAGGTTTCGGACTTATTAGTCCTCATCAGTGTCATCTTTGTCGGTTGTCGCACCTATGACACACTCATATAATTCAACGCCCGTAGGAGCATATAGCTCTCGGAGTAGTTGTTTCTCGTAATACTGACAACTCAAACATTGTGTTACGCCCTCTGTGGGTGGCAGTCGTGCAACCAAGTACCTGCAATATAGCAGGTCGCTTCCTACTATAGCCATTTGAATGGCACAGTTGGGAGTCCGCATGACAGATGGAGCCATTTGCGCTCCAGCGTACAATGTATTTCCTTTTCGTGATGATACGACGAAGAACAGCTGGGTCGTTTGTCGGTTGTCCCACCTATGACACACTGATGAGGACTAATAAGTCCGAAACCGGTCTGTGCCTGGTGGGTAGACTGATGACAAATGATCCTAGCTGTTGCACTAGGTGTTGCGAGTATAATTCAACGCCGGTAGGAGCATATAGCTCTCGGAGCAGTTGTTTCTCATAATACTGACAACTCAAACATCTCTCGGGAAATTTATTTGCATATTCGGGAAATTTTGAGGAATCATCCAAAGCAAGAAAATTTAAATAATGTAAATTCTCAAATCGAGTACTTCATTGAAGGGAAATGCAATCTATATTTCGTAGTACAGCATATTATAGTTGGAAAATATTTGTAATTCATAGCAACTTTTGCCCCGTTTACTGGGCAGTCCAGTATAGCAAAAATAGCAAAAAATCAGAATTTTGCTTCAGGCGCCTCTTATACACTCTAGATAAAATAAAACCTTGTTTACCTTTGTCTGCCCCAAAAACATATATAAGTGTACCACATTTCATTAAAATATCTCAAAAATGAAGCTATCGTCAAAAAAAAAATGAAATTTAAAAAAGTTTCAGGCTCCCTTAACTTTGTTAGGAAGAAAATTTGTACTAAAGTGACTTGATCCAAACCGGTTTTGAGACAACCGTGGAAATATGGTCCATTCTCTGTACGCTTTAAGGACGGGATTTTGTACAAAAAATATCGCCCAGCGTGAGTCACGAAACGGGACCCCGGCAGGTGCTGTTCTAGCGGCCAACGCTTCAAGTCTAATAATTCCGCTGCACCGGATATTCGTCCGATTTTTCAGGAACGGCTCCAATTTGTGTACATACAATCTTATAAGGAAAGAGAGTAAATATTTTATTAATCAGTAATAGATTATCGAGGACAATAATATTTTTTTATTGAGTAGGCAATAATTTTTAGTTAATAAGCTTAAACAATCTTATAATTACTATTCCTTCATTATAAAAACAGAAATACGGTTTTTAAAATTACATGTAGTTTCTTCTTCAAAAGTGACCTTAAAACACGTATAACATGGAATAGTCAACAGTCTAATGTTTATATTTTCACATTAACAATCCGATAATGTAAATTAACTGCTATTTTCAGTAAAAAAAATATATACCTAACCTGAAATATTTTTTTACTTTGACGAGTCGTTTTAACTTAAAAACACTGCTTAATTACTAAAATATATAGAATCTTGCTACTAATTGCGTTTGGAGAATAATATGTATAGGCATAAAATATATATATAATATTACTGTATGTATTTAGTCCATTGAAATGAAGGCTGAACCTCCATTTTTTCCTCTGTCGATCAAACCTGGGCGCAAATATGTTTTCGACCCTCAGGAATCCGAATCCGCAAAAATTTTTGACCTAGGTGATCAGGCAAGGGGTCAAAAGGTCAAAAAACCCGTAAAAAATAAGGTTTTTCGCAAATATCTCGTAAACTACGGCAAGTAGCAAAAAAATAATTGCACCATCGTGTTCCCAGGGAAATTTTACATCGATTTTATGCTATTGCTTATTAAAATTAAATAAATTTATGTCATGTTTTGGACAATTACCAAGCAATATAATGCGATTTCAAATATAATTAGCCTGCAGTTATAGTGGATCTGAATTCAATTGCCAGATACACTATTTTTTTTGCTACTTACTTTAATTTTTAAATGGAAAACCAAAAATAATACTAATGAAGAACAGAAAAAAAACTTTTTTAGAACGAAATACTTATTGCAAAAATGAAATATAGTGCTCTGAAAAATCGACTTGTAAAGCTTATTCTACAAATACTAAAAAAGTCAAAATTTGTATAAACAATTGTTCCCAGAATGACAACTTTTTATTTCTAAATTTTGAAGACTTTTGAAGAATTGAATAATGAATAAAATAAGCCTAGTAGTCCGGGCGAATTAGGTTTTTTTTCAAAAATCGGGCCTAAATCTAATCTAAATAAATTTTAGTGTCATCTAGACACTTGAAGGAACACAGGAAAATTTGGAAAATAATTTTTAACTTGACTTTTGTTAAAGTTATTCAATTGTTAATGAACTAATTTTTCGTGGACTTAATCTTTCATAAAATTTGTTGTAAAAGTTTAAATAATGTATCTAAAAATTTTTTTCTTTCTCGAAGGTCTTTTTATATACATAATAAACAAGATTCCGTTGTAAAAGTTTATAACAGTTTTATCATTTGTTTATAATGATTTTTAAAGTTAACAAAAAATGAAAAATCCGGGAAATGTTATAAATTTTTTTTTTACCAAATGTTTGATTTTACTTGTTTTTCTATTAATATATTGCGTTTATTAACTTAGCTAAAAAAATTTTAACGTTATTTGTTTATAAATTTGTTATAAACAAATGGACAAGTTTAATATTTTTGAAACATTTTTTTGCCATTTTATTGTCTTGGTAAATTAATGATTTTTAAAAACAAAAATTTTTCTTAAATAAATTTTTTAATTGTTTATAATCGATTTTTATATTTATTTGTCATTTAAATTATTTATTAAGAAATCATTTTTTTTTAAATCATCATTTGCTATTCTCAATATAATTATAAAAAAAAAATTTATTCAAATTTTCATTGTTTATTTTATAAACAATTTGTTATAAACAAATTCTGATTTTCATTTTATTTTTTTTTTCGTAACTAACGAATTATAAATACAGCTCAAAGTGGTAAATAACATTTTTTTCTAGTAGTGAGTGAAGTAGTTCCGTCTTAAATGCAATATATTGTCAGACTAACAGTATGGTTAAAATTGAGGTACTTTGACATTTATTTAAATTATTCTTCTGTTCTCATGAGCATTGAAATTTATTTCACTCACTAGCGGGAACCATTGCGAATACATTGATAAATAATAATATTCAATTATATTAGTTTCTTCGACGATTTGTGTCCTCATCTGAAGCTCTGTTACATGGTAAAAATATACATACTAAATCGCCCCCTTAACACATTCACATTACGTATGTGATAATCATAACTGTTTTCTTAGAAACATTTAAAAGGAAACATATCTCTGCTGATGTGGCCATTTGCATTATGTACATATATTTTTTGTAATCATAACAGTGTATATGGAATTTCGACACTATTTAAAGATAAGGAAATATTTTACTAACACAAATAATCAAAGGCTTACTGTAAATCTGAAATAATAGCAGATAAGTAAGCAAATGATATTGATAACAATAAAAAAATAAATAAAGGATTTCCCCATCGAGTACAATCAATAAGTCGGTGACATGGTTTCTATGGAAACCATTTTATGGTTTCATTCAACACTGACTATTTCCATGCTTTAGGAACCAAGGACGGGAGATTGCATTAATTGTTAGAGTTAATGTTTATATAAAAGTTATAGGAGTGTAATATTTGTATAAGGGTCATCCAAAATATAGTATAGTGAAGTATCACGCCAAAACAACGCGAACTGCTAGTTATCTGAAGTCACACCTTAGCTGTGGCTGTACATGTGTATCAAATTTTATCAAATCTATAATGGTAGTAGTATTTCTAAAACAACACTTATAAATAAGTTCCAATAAGAACCCGCCTAGTGGGAAGTGCCAGCTGCTGTACGTTCTTTAACAACCAAAAACCATAAAGTTTGTAAAATTTACCATCAACTCACTTATAGAACAATGAGAATTAGTTTTTCATAAGATGGTGTCGTATGTTTGCGGAAAAGAACGTATAATTCATGATCTTTCTAATTTTCCTCAAGTTTCACTTTTTTGTTGCTTAAAATTGTAACTGTTGTAGCAAAGAAATAAAGTGTACGATGGGAGACGTTTTTTGGATTAAAATAAGAATTCTTTATAGAATCATCATGGAAAATTTAAACCAGATCTCCTAATTCACTTCTGAATTACCCTCATAACGTCATCATACTCACTCATTAGTTAAACTAAAAAAATGGCTATATTCTTGCTAAGGTACACCAGGAAATTGACAGCTATTTGTTTCATCACAAACTAACTAAAACGACTCTCGTTTTACGAGTTCAGAAGAATATTCTTTTGAATGATTTTTAATTCCAAGTAAAATAGTGAAGATTTCTTCGTTTACTGAGACGTACCTTTTCTAATAAATGTTGAAGATTTAGCTCCAATTGATTTCAGTCGATTAAAAATCTTAAGAATTTGTTGGGCAGAAAGCTGTTTGAAAGTAGTGACAAACTGACTGTAAACAAGTATTTTTTGGGACGTGGAAGAATTTTACGAATTTGGAATACAAGATCTTATACCATGTTATGCAAAATGTTTTGGTATGATATGTAGATAGATACTTTTAATAGTTTTTATTAAAAAACAAAATAATATTAGTTTCTGAATGACTTTAGAATATTTCCCAACCTATGAATATTATTCAGAGCCCTTTTGACTATGACTTAATTCTTCCATAAAATTTATTTGATTAATACGAATTTAGGACCTGTAGATTAAATGTTGGTTGGTTGTTGTTATTGTATATTTCTTCTTGATTTTAAAGAAGAATTTGTTCGACATTCTTATATCATCTTTCTTTTTCAAGCCTTTAATTTAGAATAGGCAATACGCAATACGCACTAATATTTGAACTCATTTGACTTGATTTAATTTACATTTTGGTTTCCTACGGTCTCTATTTTGTCATTTTCTCTTGTTCCTTCACTGTTTTACCTCGGTATTTCTGTATTTCTGTTCTCTAAATCTGCTTTGAAAAATATTCATAGAAACATTTGTTATAGCCGTTCTCAGTACTGCAATTGAGTTTAGAATTTCTCTCTTGGTTTTCTATACCTACAACACTGTCTTATCAATAGATTAAGCTTATTTATTTTGTTTATACTTATATCCTTATAGTTTTTACTGCATAATTTATTTCCAATTACCCATTTTTTGGAGCGTTATTATATTCCATACTCATTCTTCTTCAGTTGTCTGCATCACCTCGTTCTTGTTTTTTCTATACAATCCTTAACTTAAAACTTCATAACTGAAGTTTTTGCTGCCAGTATACAACTGCTTTTAAATTATTTGAAATTGGGGTAACGTGATCAAAGAGTGGCATGTAAGTAACGAATTTCTTCCATCAGTTCTAAATTTCCTGCAGTTTAAATTTATCGTCAGCTATAAGTATGGGGACTGTATAAAATGTTAATTTTGTGTCGGGACTAATGCTTTAATTGAGCTATTAATTTACTTGAGATAAAATGTGTTTTTAGAGAGCTCGCTTACATGTTTCAAGAATCTCAAATCACCTTCAGAGTTTTTATCACAAAACTCTTTTATTCTACACAATTTAGAAAGGCTATTTGTAAAGTATTTGCATATACCTGTATGCAATGCAAAATATAGTATTGATAACGCAAAATCCGCACACACTGAAGAACAAAGGTCCTAGAATTTAACCTCGTGATACTCTTGATACAATTCTGTTGTATTCGGATAAGAAGTTCTAAGTTCTAAGTTTCGTACATTGTATTCTACCTCGGAGGTATGATCCGAACCAAATATGACATTCATTACGAACAAATAAGTATAGCTTTGCCAATAGACAATAAAATTTGGTAAAATACTTTTGACATATCTAGGGAGAGTAAGATTCGATACTTTTGATGCATCCATAGCTAGTAAAACGTATTCACGACATTTTTACAAAATCATGATTGATCCAGGGTCATTTGTTACCCGTAGATGAGAATTAAGTTAGTTATAAGATAACTCATTCTGCTGTTATAGAAGTAATTGAAAATAAACTTATAAGTTACTCATTAATAAGTTCAAAACGAAAACAGATATCAAATTCCTCTTCGACCTGTTATTAATTTATCACCGATTGACCGATTTGACTAATTTGCCCTATCTTATCTCTTTACGATCTCTATTACGATTACTAGGATCCACACTGCATAGTTTGAAAAACCAGGACGCTGTTCGTATTCACGTATTCTGAAAAGCGTCATCTTCTGTTGTGTTAATTAATCAATCTCTTTACGTCGAAAGGCATTATCTCAATTACGATTTAATTAATAAATCGTCACGTCAACGGCAAAAACAGGACTCTTGGCCGCTCTCCAACTAATCAACTGCTTTATAAAATTACCTTTAACGCATTGGTTTCACAGTTTCCGTCTCTTATTTCAGATCAGGCGCTGCCAGCAAACAAAGTGTGTGGCCTGTACGACGTACCGGAGGATTTGAAAAACGGCCTATGATTCCTATGATGGAGGATAACTGGAGCATGCAGGAATTAATGTAATCAATATAGCAGGATCAGGGTGTTGCAATTCCAATTTTGGGCGTGTTTACTTTTGTATTATATAAAATGTTAGTGAATAAAGTGTATGATTAATGTCAAATTCTGGGATTTTTTGCTTATGAAAAACAAATTTACTTTGAAAGAACGAATTTTTTCTAAAGCTGCCTCAGTGTGGAAAAAATAGGATATTCTATTAGAAAAAAATTACTTATACAGGGCGTAGGGTGTGTAATCTATAAAGATTAAACTACAGCTTCCTAACGACATTTGTAATAGAAAAGTCTTATACGAAAATGTTCTATTTTTACGTTTTTTTTTTCGTAAATTAAAGTTCAATTATGGATTAAAATATTTTCTCTGGAACGGTCCTGTCCGTGTGCTGTACGATGAGTTACGTGCTGTAGACCAGCCGCGTAAACAAATCGTCATTGAAAGATAGAAAGATCTCAATTTTTGGGGAATTTTTCAATACAAAAGTACAAACTAAGAAAAATAGATATTAAAAAAACTATATATTTTCTTATTATAATATTTAATAGTAATTACTATCTTAAATGCATTGTTGTTACTGCAAGAGTTCGCAAACAAAGCAACATCCGTAAGCATCTGTAGTTGCCAACTGCGTGCACCAAACAAAATGAAATAAAACTTATCATTTCTAGAGAAAATGTTGAAATTGATTCCCATTAGCGCGGATACAGGCATGGCACCGACGCACCCAATTTTGGTGAATATTTGCCCAAATTTCAGGTATTCCCCTAATTGTGTCAGCTTCAAGTTTATGGTTTCGCAATTCTCCCAACATAGCTATTGGAGTATTGTAAACCAATGACTTCAACTGACTCCAAAGATAAAAGTCCATTGGAGTGATCGGGTGACCGAGGTGGCCACGGCACAGGACAAAGGCGTCCAATCCATCGCTGACGAAATATTTCATTCAAAAGTGTCCTTACTTCTCGAGTACTGTGTGGAGGAGCCCTATCTTGAAGATAAAACATGCGTGCCCGAACTTGTAATGCCACATCGTCCAATAATTCAGGCAACCGGTTCTCCAAAAAGTCATATGTTGGTTCAGTTAGTCGTCCTTCAAAGAAATAGGGACCCACAAGTACATCGCCTGTTATGCCACCCCAAACATTTACTGAGAACCGATGTTGAAAGCGAGTTTCCCTAATCGCATGAGGATTTTCATCGGCTCATATGTGCATATTATGGAAATTCACTTCATCACGGGTAAATGCCACCTTATCTGCTACACAAACATAAAGAGGAAAGTCTACCTGATTGGCATATTGCTGTAAAAACCATCTGCAAAAAACGCATTCGCTGATTACAATCCGGGGGTAAAATATGTTGGAACTGGTTGCAGATGATAGCGGTGCAACTGCTGGCGCCTTAAATGCGATGTCCGATACGAGATGAGGTTCCTACTTGCTGTGCGAGTCGTCGAGTACTAATTGTGGGGTCTTCGTCAAGATTTTCCAACACTGCATCTTCAACATTAAGGTTCACCTGCTGACCACGTCCTTCTCCTCGAGGAATAACACTTCCCGTATTTCGCAGCCGCTGAACGCACTGTATGATTGTATTTGCACATGGGGGGTGACGATGACGTTGTGGCCATCGTTCCCGGTGCAACCTAGTCACCGCGAGCGTATTTTCTCCGGCTGCACCATACACTAACACCATATCCACACGTTCAGAAATAGTAAATGTATAGTTTACTCGGTTCATTGTAAAACTAGTTTGTGCACAAACTAAAAAATTAAGCAAAGTAAGAAATAAGAATCTCGTTGTTAATGTAATCGGCAAGCTATTCTTATTATTTACTTCTTTTTAAAAATTACACTGTAACTGTAGTGGAATTACAAAATAAACTTTTGTCTGAAATCTTTCACTTTTTAACACTGATAGGTCAATGGACGATCCTTAATTAATAATAAGTGAATAATGAATTCAATACAAATACAAAATCAGTTGACTGCACAAATTTTTTGACAGTGTAACCTAACCTTCTTTTAGCTTTACTAGTATTAGATTATACCGACTTAAATTATAAGGTTGCAGCTCGGGTCGCATAAAAACATTTCCAAAGTTTTTAATAAATAACACAGGGTTGGCCCTCATTTTCGTTGAATTAATGAACTTTAATTTACAAAAAAAAACGCGAAGATAGAACTTCTTCGTATAAGAGTTTTCTATTACAAATATCATCAGAAAGTTGTAGTAAATTTTTATAGAATATACACGCCACACCCTGTCTAGAAGGAATATACAAAAAATGCAAATCAGTTAAGGGAATCCTGCGTACAGGTTGTTAAAAAAAGTATATTTTAAAAACAAAGAATGTACGAAAAATAAGGAAAAAAGTTTATATATACTAATATACATATAACATTTCTCTGGAAAGAAAGTTTTAGAAAAAATAAGTATCTGTTTTTTTCTATACCGTCCAAATGGGTTGATCAAATCAAATCAAATTTGGTACAAAGCTAATGCAGATTTGAATATGGGGATGATAAAGGTGCAATTTGATATTTATTGTTTGCCTGTGCATGAACACAGAAATGGCAAACATGCATTTTATGCCAATGGTAATGGATCTGAAACTCATCGTATCTATGCTGAGTTTTATCGTAATCATGATGTTTCTTCTAAAAGGTTAACACTTTGTGGGTTTTTAGAAAACACGCTGACAATCCTAATTTGACTGCATCCTTCTCTTCACAAATGAGGCAGGTGTTTTCAGATTTATTAAAAATACTAAAATATTGATTTATTGAGGTTGTTTTTGAAATTTATATTAACGACCAGCTAAGAAAATGCTCTATTTGCTCAGCTTAAAGTTCAATATGGCACACATAAGAAAAAAAAAGTTGTTGATGGTTTTCGCAACCGAAATGTCTCAATGAAGAATCTAAATATTTAATGAAGTTCTTCAAAAAAACTTGCTATGAAAAACTGTTTTCAGATTTTAAAAATTCCTCTAAATAAAAAAGTTACAGCCGATTTCCGAAAACGCCACATTTTCTCGCTTTTAGAATAGCTCAAAAACCCGAAGGTAGGACTGGTCTGCAAATGCCAATAAGTTAGCACCAGAACTGTATAAAACTTTCCCCATCTAATCATTTTCCTATCTCTTATAGTTTCCAAGATATCAATACATGCATCACCACACCAATGGTTCACACTGCACTTATATTTTTTTACTAAAATGTCAAATGTGACAATTTAAAACATATGCAATCTATTTTCATAGACATCCTCGTCTTTGAGAATTTTCTACCAGCAGTAGTCCAAATTTTAAGTATTTATACACACAGCTCCTCCAATTGTTTCCTTTCTTTTCATTTCTTATTATTCTTATTTTCTTCCTTTTCCAGAATTTTTATGACTTCCATTTAATAATATGTCCATTTTCATATTTTTTTTATTTTTCGAATTCTTTCTTGTGTATAAATTTGGCGTTCTTAATGATAACGCTTCCAGTTGACATATTTACTACGTACGACTTCAGCCAGGTTTCATTCTATGTCGAACGTCTTCACACATATTTTAATGAAAAATCAAAATATTAAGCGGTTCTCAATATTACTCATTTGGATTTCTTTCATATTTTGACAACCTCTTAAGTTTAATCAATTACTGCCGATATACACATTTGAAGCTAATATAATTATCTACTTTTGTGCCAAATTTCAGCTCTTAATTTTCATAAATGGCAAAGTTATGAATTTTTGGAAAAAATGCCGAATTTTACAGTTTTTCCCGACTTTCTCCGGTTCTAATAAACCGATCCAATCGCTCACCTCTCATTTTCTTCAAAATTTAATTTCCTTCTTTCATTTACGGAATTGAGATTGCTTGAGTAGTTTTGGTTTGATAAGCAAAAAACTAAAAAAACGCGTTTTTTGCACTAAAATCAATTTATGGGAGTTCCCAGTCGAAAACACATGAGCGGATTGTCTTTAAAATTATGGCAAAGGTGGTATGCTGTTAGTATGATGCACAAAAAAACTACATTTACTGGCCTATTAATGGTGCTCGATATTGCCACATAATAATCCAGTTTTTTGTACCTATCATACCATACATCCCAAAAACAATTGAATTAATGCACGAGTCATTTCCTGATCCTGTAATTTCCCGTTTTGGTAACCAGAAATGGCCGCCCAGACCATGTGATTTAACGCCGTTAGACTTTTTCTTTGGGGGCTGTTTTGATGAAAAACGGTCATGGAAAATTTCGAGAAAAGCGTGCGTATCGACGCGTTACTACGAAAACATGCTACCTCAAGTTAAGCTTCAAAAACCTGCTAAGAAAATTGTACTTGGAAAAGGTACTACCTAAAATTGTGTGTGGAAAATATGCTACCTCAGATTGAGCTGGAAAAACATGCTACCTCAAATTAAGCTTGGAAAACCTGCTAGCTCAGATCTTTAAGAAAAAACATGCTATCTCACACAAAAGTAAGTTTGACTAGAAATTTAAGTTGGCTGCATTGGCGTTGAAATGCACATTGAACTGTTGAAACCATGCACTTATAATAAACTTTATAATGTATTTTTCAAAGAGTAAGGAATATTTTTGTTCAGGTACACTGTTTATTTTATTTTTTTCATTCAACATGTTTTAATTAATTTTGTTAATTTACTATTATAAACGACGAAATTGATAATTAAAAATATAGAATAATATGCAGTATGCTGCAACACATACATTACTCGACGTTTTTTGAAATAACAAATTATAAAAAACTTTATGTTTATTATTACTAAAAATTATTCAATTTTTTTCATACAAGTTTGCTTTGATATTAAATTAATAGTGCACTGTTATCTGATTTACAATCACTGCTCTTACTTTTATTCTCAAAATAATTTTATTTGCGTCAGTGCGGATTCCAAGGAGACTGCAATAAAAATGATTATAGTGGATCAGGCTAGGCTTTAAATCCCGGGTCCAAATCGGTCTTACCTGGACAATATGCCCGTGTCGAGCAGCTATACCTGAATTGTCTTGGCAATTGCTCTTAACTTGCATTCAGATAAAGTCTTGCTTTTTACACACAGCTTTGTATTTATAAATGTATAATTAAAAATACCAAAAATTTTTCAATTTTCTTGTGAAATATGATATTTACAATCGTTTCTTTTCAAATGAGAACAAGATGCAACAATTTGTAGAAAAACATCATTTATTCATAAAATTATATTAATAGAATTAACATATAATAACCAGAATTTAAATATAATGTATAAAGTTGAATGCAATGCCCTCTTTATTAACATATGATTAATTTAATGCCAATGCAGCCAACTAAAATTTCTAGTCAAACTTACTTTTGTGTGAGATAATATGCTTTTTCTTACAGATCTGAGCTAGCAGGTTTTCTAAGCTTAATTTGAGGTAGCATGTTTTCGTAGTAACGCTTCGATATGTGCCATCAGCTAAGTATGGAGGCCATATCCCCGATATGCTATTCCATATGTTATATTATATAAAATTCTGTATACGTTATACATAAAAAATTTACAATTTTTTATTCAAATCCTGTTTTTTTAATCAAAATTACTTCTTGCGTGAATTTTGGAAGACCCTTTATAATACTCGCTATAACGGAGTACAATTAATAAACTCAAATGCCTAGCATGGCTAGATTTGAAATCTCTAATGAAACCCCTTTACGTTCTTTTTTTGTCGGAGATACAGACGTTTAGTTACATTGCCTGAATATCAGAGACCTATTAATAGAACCTTTAGGTATCTGCCTGAACCGTTTCTTACAGAATGTTAAATATTTTTTCCTTTCTACAAAATTTAATTATTCAGTTATAAATTAATAATTGGATAGCCAAAGTAATAAGTGCCATGTATTACATAATTTTACAATAACCAAGTTGCATGATTAAAAAAATCATATCGTGCAGCATATACAGTTTCGACGTTGGAAAATACCTCCTGTCATTATTTTACACCAAAGTTCCAACCTAACGTGGAATTTTGTAATTAATATAAAAATTGTAGCCAGACTATTCAATACCGCTGTCTCGTTTCCACTGTGCTGCGGCAATAAATGCTGTTGTCACGGTATTTTATGCGTTGCAGTTTCTACTACCATGAAAAAAACGCTGACATGTCGAACGACGGGACTTCTAGTTGTCAGCATAATCCGCATAGTGCGATATCACGGGCCAGTTCTGTTATTATTATGGACCAAATCTCGTCCACTTATCAGTAATGTCGCGGTAAATCGCCTGAGCCTCTTCAATTTTCATGAAAGGGCCCACATAAAAATCATAAAGCGGGCCCGGATATTGCGGAAAACATATTTTTAGAGGAACATCGTAAAGGAGCTTGGCAAATTGTTTTAGGATATGTGTAGTTTCCGGAAGTGGGTGCATTAAATCACCTTTTTCATCCAATCAGCAGTAAGGGAGAATGTGGTGGGTCGTCCAATGTGGCTGATAAATTTACTTTTGAGTTATGGATCTCCTTAAATCATATGTTATACTATACAAAAAGATATTGTTAAACGATATCAAAACTCCGTATTACCGTTAGTATATGTACAAGTTGGTCTTCTTATAAATTTAGGTCTACAAAGGTACCGTTCGCTAGATGCCTTTGGCTGGTTGTACAGGGGCTGGTAGGTACAAGCGATACAAACAATTGTTCATTACTACATAGAGGCTGTTCATTGAGTGACCATCAAGTGCACTAAACCATGATTGTTATTATAATATCTGTAAAATAAGTACAATTCAAGCGCATCTAAGTAATGTCAACTTCAACTCCTTACACTCATATTGTAAGAAAAAATCAATCAATTTTACTCAACAATGTATCAATTTCTGTCCACACCCGATTGAATGAATATTTAACTCTATTAGTATGAGGACAACTAAAATTTTGTGAGTGAAATTATTGCAATATTGAATTTTACTCAAATCTGAATTTCTGCTAACTATCAAATGTGTAACTTTTGACTATTCTGAGTATTAAAAACCAATTAAGAGTTGACTTTTTCTCTAAGATTTAAATTTAACTATTATTGAGTAATTTTGTACTATGAAAATTTCCATAACCCCTTCTAAGCTGCTACAGTGGTTTATAAACACATATGTTTTAGAAACAATGTTTTATGTCTCGATTAAAGAAATTGGTTAACAGATCAGACGAAATATTGTACGTTATTGTGCGTAAGTAGGTATAAGGAACAATTTAACTATCTGTTTATTTAACCAAATATTCATCTGGATCAATATATTTCACCAAAATAATTGGGTTAGACAAAGACAACGCACCACAATCATAAAATTCATTCAAAATTCAACTGTAGCTTGCAACATCTGTACACAGCTTTTAGAAGTGTCAACAATTCATGATTGTTAACATAGGTAGTAGTTGCAGCTTTTCTTTTTCTTTCTTCTTATTTTCTTTTTCATTTGTTGTTACACTTATCATCTTATCGGTATGTTTGTTGTATTTATTCTTTACATTTTGTTCTGTATTTGGTGCCTGTAATTGGTGGTTCACTGTTGGACAAATAATTTAAATAAATAAATAAATAAATAAATAAATAAATAAATAAATAAATAAATAAATAAAATGAGGACATTTACTCTGATTTAGCTACGAGTGTATCAAATACAAGTTTATTTGCAGAATTTATTTAACGGGTACCAATATTTGAGTGAAATTATTCAGTTTGAATTCAAATATTATCACATATGAGTAAAATTACCAAAATGCTCAATATTGAATGAAAATGTACTCAATTATTTATTGGTTTCACATACACCGATTTTTTACACTGTATTTGATCTAAATTTGTGTATTTTCATCCACTCTTCAAATATAGCCGAATGATTTCTGAATACCCTATATATCAAGGAGTGGAAGCCGGTAGGCTTTAGGACAAAGAATTGCATTTTTCTCAAAACGGTACGAATGCAATATATAAGAGTACTTTTTTAAGTAAAATGAATGAATTTGACTTTTTTATTTTGATTCTAAGTGACGAAAATGGCATTTTCGGCTTAAGAAAGAAATTATGTCACTTTGGTATTAATAATATTAAACAAATTTATTTTTTATATTGGCCTGTCATACTGTCATACATATGAGATCGAGTTATATGTAATACACTCTAATAGCTGCAAAATTAACCTACTAGTATGCCACTTGCAGCGCCAAAGGCTCCAATGTGTTATTTCTAAAAGAATGGAGTACCTCAAGGTTCAGTCCTGGGACCCATACTATTTTTAGTTTATATAAATAATCTTCTCCATGCAATTGTTGACCACTATGTTGTATTTGCTGATGATGTCATTTTGTCGATAGTCGATGTTGACAATCTGTCACAGGCTAGAGATTGGTTTTGAGCCAATTATTTAAAATTGAATGACACGAAAACTCAAGCAACATGCTTTAGGTACCGCTGATAAAAGGGCAGCTGATTCCATTCCAGTAAAATTCCTGGGAATGATTTTTGATACGCACATCAGCTGGAAGAAGCACATCAACAGTTTGGGCTTAAAGATTTCGTCTCCATTATCTGTTTTGCGTCGGTTACAGTATTCTATTTCGCCTAGTCACTTGAATTATGGTGTAGTTTTCTAAGGAAATTCAACAAATGTCAACAGAATATTTAAAAAAATGGTTATTCGCATTCTGAGTAACGCACCACCTGGAACTCATTTTACTCTATCTAAAAAGCTAAAAATTCTGGCCCTACCATGTCTTTACATATTATAATCCTTAATTTGCTTTCATACTAAATATCCTGAATTTCACACTCAATCGGTAAATCATTCCCATAATACACGACATGCAAGCGATCTGGTTCCCTTACTTTCAGAATTAAAACAACGGAAAACAGTAAGCTTGATCTTAAATTCCATAACATACTTATACATCGCTTCACGGATAATATTTTCAAGATTATGAATATAAATCAATTTAAACTATTTGTGAAAGATATTTCGAAAATACTTGTTTTTACAGCTTGCAAGAGTATATGCGTGGTTAGAACATTCATTATTTTGTACATTGTACCTGTATAAAATGGTCAATAAACTACTAATCATTTAAATTGTATAATAGTGTTGATTTATTTTTGTGGGTTTAAGAGAAAATTTAAATATTGTATATAATTTTCTGAATAAATATCCAATTAATAAATTTACTGTTCTTAATTTTAAACCTATATGTATAATAAGTTTTGAAAAATGAATTCAAAAAGTTGAACTTATCTTTAAAATATAGTTCAAAATAATATTTGCCATTTTGGTTTTAAAATAGCTATTTAAACAATTTGTAAAATTATAAGAAGAAAATAACGTTAAAAGCAATCCGACTGCTAGAACATAGGGTCCCTTTTCAAAATTTTACCACACCACATTTCCGTACCTAAATTAGCTTAATTTAACGATTTTACATCTATAACTGCCAAAAATTTCAGCTGCGTTTATCAGGTCCTTTAATGTGCTTTGCGAAGTTTTCTAAACCACGTTTTTCGGTTTCTGTCAAACGTTACACAAAGAACAAATTAAAGTGCTGGTAATTAATTGTAATGTGTCCCATCCGCAGGGTTACGTCAGGTTTATTTCAAAGGATCGATGATATTCCAAGAACTGGAATGTGTCGAAAACCTACGAACAATATACTTTAAAGTCAGAAATATTGGTTGGAATAGTGTATAAAAATATCATCAATTGCTTTAACATAATTATTTCATGTACCTATCTATTTACCCATAAATTAGTTTTCACAAATATAAAAAAATACATAACTCTTAGAATTATTTTAGCTGATGTACATATATCTGTTTAAGTTATCTGTGTTGGCTTCAGTATTATAACTAATCGTTTTCATAGGAAATTAAATTTTTCATTACGTCTCTCCCATGTTAGTTGTGAAATTAAAATCAATATAGCATCCAAATGAGTCAGCCTGTCTACGTTTTCTGGAATTCCAAGCTTTCTTCACTTTCACTTTTTTTCACTTTTTTTCACTTTCTTTGTAACTCAACAACAATACTGTCTGTGGCATTATTTTTAATAAGGGATAATATAAAGGGTGTCCCAAAATTCACGCAATAAATAATTTCGATAGAAGATACAAGTTTTTAATTAAAAATTGTAATTTTTTTAATGGTTCATGAAGTATACCTATAATACCTACATGATTATATATGGAATCGGGTAAATGGCCTCCACGGATTTACTAGCACATACGCATTCTTTTGTCGAAATTTTCCATTGCCGTTTTGCATAAATGCGACTAAATTTCGTTAATACAGTGCTCAATTTCTTCCTTCAAGGCGTGGGTGGTCGTGGGCTTGTTGGCATAACCCTTTGACTTCGAAAAAACTCAAAGAAAAAAGTCCAATGGAGTTATATCGCATGATCTGGGCAACCAATTCTCATCACCAAACCGGAAAGTTACGCGACCACGAATTGACTCCTGCAAATCGTTTTGAAAGATAATGTATCCAGACCAAAATACGCACCAAACATTGACACGTTGGGATGCATTTATTTCTCAACTTGTGGATTTTCTGAACCCCAAATGCGACAATTTTGTCGATTAACGAAGACATCAGGATGAAAATAATCCTCATCGTTGAAGATGATGCCATGTAATTACCGAATAGTTCACCATTCTCTTAAACAAACCTCTGCTGGTATCGTCTCATTGTACGCTCTGTGTTGTGCGGTCTATCGTCCGTCCACGGATTATATGTTACGACTGCATACAAATCGGCCGCAAATATTCGACTATCATGAGCTGAGATCGAATGGTACATTGCAGTTCATTAACTACGGCAACGTTCCTGATCAATACTCAATAAGCTCATTACTTTCAAGTAGTACCCACTGTACTACAATATACATTATTTACTATAAACCTACATATTTTTCTCAAATTCAAAACTTTGCAAGCATACTGGTCGAGTCTAGATCTTGTACCTAGCAGCCAACCCGCCCAAGAGTTTTTGAGCCTATGGCGAAGAACCTACACGTAACTCAAGTTCTCAAGAGACTAAATTCGCTCAGAACTTTCTGTGCCTTGAGCAAAGGTCCTAAAGCATAAAAACAGGGTCCAAATAGCTCCAAACCCTAGGTGAGGACCTTTTTGGAGTCAAGAAGATCTACACAAACTGCTTGGGCAAAGCAAAGCCTACAAATTAACATTTAGACTAAACAAAGCCTACAAATACAGTGATAAAGACACCAGAATACTTATACTTGAAGAGCCCAAAAACAATTCAGCAGGAAAAGGCTCGATTGAAATCCTCCTGTGAAACCAGTACCATTCAGAGAGATTATCCAGGTTTATCGGCAAATAAATTAGAAGATTGTGCTATAGGAGAGGCATCTGACAATCTTTTGCATGGTTACAGGTTACGAATATTTCGGTAAAAACACTAATAATCCTTAAAATAGAGATGTAGATATAGTAAAACCGCCACATCATGTATCTCACACATTTCTCTAAATATATAAAAACTATTTCTTTCTTTTTTATTCTTTTATGTTTAACCTACTAATAACCTTAATAACATAATAAAAACAAGGTGCCTCGCGGAAATAGTTTTCCTATAATAAAAATATTCTATACACCACTTTCATTTTGATAAAGACTAACAGAGGGATTAAATTTGAAAAATTATAACTTGACTTAATTTGTTACCATTACTACTTGAGTTGACTCGTTACTGCTTGGCTTGCAAACAATTTAGAAAATGCCGAAATAATGTTATTTCTTATTATTAAATGTTCGAAACATGTTAAAGCGAAGTATACAAATTTTATACCCATACATCAGTATAAAATCAGTATTTTACTGAAGTTACCATTTATACAGGGATGGCCAGAAGTACGGAATAAAATTGATATCTTTTGATTTTTTTTTAAAACGCCGAAACACGTTAACTGATTTTGATTTTTTCCCATCTTTCGGTTATATAATAATTAATTTTTCTTCAACCCCCTAACCCCCAGCTCCCCCTACTTTTTTTTCAAATGGAAACATAAGGCTTATTGAAAAGCTTATAGAAAACCGAATCCAGCCATACCAAATAAACAAGTTTTATTTTTTCAATAACAAGTTTTTTCTCATTTAAAAATTGAAGCAACTAGATAATTTACAGAAATAAACTCAATGTCGCAAATGCTGAAAATGTCCTCCATTCACTATTTGGCATTCTCCAAGACGATAGTAAAAGCTGTCCACAGCATTCTGAATGACTTCAGCTGGTAAATTATGCATCTCCGCCCTAATCTTGTTCTTTAAATTCTCAATATTATCCGATCTGTCCTGGTAGACTCTTTCTTTCAAATATCCCCAAAGAAAATAATCCAGGGGTGTTAAGTCGGGGGATCTTGGCGGCCATTCAACTGTACCCCGTCTACCAATCCAGCGATTTGGAAACATTTCATCTAAGTATCTTCGAACATCAATACCAAAATGTGGGG
>NW_019416363.1:412348-438099 GCF_000390285.2 Anoplophora glabripennis | reverse complement strand
GGATTCTTGAAGAGCAGAAAATTTTACGTCCGAATATGTATTGACTTTTTTTTAGAACAGACCTTTGTAGGTCACGTGATGGTCATCCAAAATCAAATCCATTTTCCAGCTTTTGGCTGTAAATTGAGATCTTGGGTCTTTGATGAGTTGATATTTTTCGGGTCGTTGATCACGATTCTGGTATTCATTTGAGCCAATCACGTCGTAATATAACGATATAATATTTTCTTACTCCGGATTCTGAAAGAGTGAAAAATTTCATCCGTGTGTTTGCATCCAGGGCACCTCCCCGTGGTGACGGCGGGCAACGGAGTTGTCCCGCTATCCGGCAAAGTCCCTGGAACAGGACGCGTATGCCGTCATGGCAAACACAACGGAGAAATTTACGATGCAGGGGGATGGAACCCCAGTATCGGCGGCTGGTCAGGGTGGGAAAGCGGGCCCGCAGGAGTCGTCATCCAGTGACCGCGGCTCTGTTGAGCTGGCTACCTTGGCCTCACCAGAGTATAAAGCTACAAGTAGTAGAACCCATAGACATGAGCATGACAACCCAAAAACCCCATATCATTTCTGTTATGTTTTTGGTAAATACGTATTCGGATGTAAAATTTTCTGCTCTTTCGGGATCCGGGGTCAAAAATATCATATCATCAAATTTTAGGGTTTTTACCTTTATTTGACCTTGATTCTGACACTTCAAGGTCAAGAGAACCCCAGATTCAGATTTAGCGACCCCGAAAACATATATATAAATTTTTCCAGATTTTTTAATAGTCATTCCGCAATTTGACTTTCAGATGCCCTTGACCCTAACGTGATGGGGTTAAACGGACCCCGAATTCGGATTCAGCAACCCCAAAAACATAAAGTGTACCTCCTCAGATATCGGAGAAAATTATTTCAATTTTTTTGTGGGGCTGTGTTATATAACCGAAAGATGGGAAAAAATCAAAATCAGTTAACGTGTTTCGGCGTTTTAAAAAAAATGAACTCATTCAAAAGATATGAATTTTATTCCCTACTTCTGGCCATCCCTGTATATTTGTTTTTATAACTCCCTAAATCATTCCTGTTGAACGCCAATTCCCCGGAACTATACCGTTACAAAGAGGTACTCCTCTCATACATATTACATTAAACGATAATTTTATTTAAGGTTTTTTCTGTCTTAGGCTATTAAAGAAGTAAACACAACAAATAATTTATATGTTTTACTTTTGCAAAATATAGAAATTAGAAGTAGGATTTATTTTAGAAATAAAAGCGTTTTCATAAGTCTGATTGCTATTCCTTAAACTCATACGACATTTTAAAAAGTCTTGAAGACCTGCTTGCATTTTCAAGTACCTGACATTCGGACACTATTACATGACTGCCATAAAAATCAAGATAAATTCTGAAATCGTAAAGATTAAGGTATATTTGACATGTTCATAATAGCTGAAAACATCTCGTAAAATAAGTGGTTTCGCAAAACAAATAGAATATTTTTCATCAATTAAACTACAAATTAAAATGTTTGTAGGTAATCATAAAAAGTGAAAAAAAAAGAAATAAAAACGATATGTTTAAAAGAACGAGACAATCTATGTTTTTTAGAATATCACTGATAAATTTTCCACGTAATGTAACAACAATATTAATAAATAAGTATTATCTAAAAATGAGAAATATGTTATGTCGTTGTAACAAAATTCCTCAGAAAAGCTTTTGTTGTAAAAACACGCACTGTGCAATCTTACGCAATTATATTATTGATATTTCTGCTTGTTTCCTTGAACCACGATACCCTGAAACGCCGTCCTTAGAATTCCACAGGGCTGGATTCGCTACAGCAAAGTTCGTGTTTTTATGTTCTACATTTACTTAGTTTAATAAAGAAAATTATCAAGTCACTTCAATCAGGGGACTCAGAGAATTGACTTGATTCCCTGAAAGAAAGTTTTTCAAATCATTGAACGTCAGTAAAAGTCAGAATTCAGAAACATATTAAGTTGCTTTTTAAAAATTTCTACAGGACGTTACAGCGACGTTGCGACAAATTGTCACCAGGAATCCTCTAGCTGAAATGAACAAAAAACGATAGATTTTTCTTAAAATATTTCCTAAGGACTTTGCGATACAGGCTCTAAAGCCACTGATTTTGCAGATACAGGGTCTCGAAATTGAAAACTATAACAATTTTTGAAATATGTCTACAGAGTTTGATGAAATTTGGGATAGTGGTTTCACTAGCTAAAGGTAAATCCTCGCTGAATTAGCATACAAATATGTTGATAAGTGGTAAAACAGTGAGGAGGAACTGTCATTAATATAAAATTTATGCCATGCTTCAACCGGTTCTGTTGTTTCATAATTATTTTTGTCATCATATTATTTAAGTTATTACTTTTTTAAATATAAAATTAACTTAGCAAACAGTTGAATAAATCGATAATAATTCTAAAACTAAACCGATCACAAAATTTTTATACCAATGATTCGGACTATTGGTTACAATTATTATCTTTAAAAAGGAATTTCTAACGGAAAAACCTATACGTCTTTTTTCAATGGAGTAATTCCATAAATATTTTAAATTGATTCAATTTGTGATAAACTTATTTTCAATTAAAGAATTAATAATTCCAGAGTGACTGGTTTTCCAAAAAGATACAAGATGTCTTTCTTCTTCAACATAAGTTGAGAATCCTACAATAAATTTCCAAGAAAATCAGTGCCGTAGAAATGCTGAGGTGCCTCCAGATATCTTCATCACTAATTAATATGTTTGTGTGCCAAGTTTGTAAACTTTTGTCTTTGATTAAACTATATAAAGTATCTTCAAAGATATTGGAAAAATGTAATAGTTATCCAAAGAACCCCGCACAAAATTAATGGAAAATGGGTCCCAGTCGATTTTGCTGAAGTTGCAGTATATTATAGTTTTTGACTTTCTAATCAAAAGTTGTCATGGGCCTAAAGTGATCCTATGAATAGTTTCAGAGTTAAAGAGGAGGAAAGTATGTGATTTTGGCTGTAGGACTGAGTAAGCTTCACGAAGTTTCAAATTGATAGATTCAAAAACTGAGGCATGTAATGAATTTTGACCAGTAGGTACAATGCTTCTGGGATCGCTGTACCTGAATTCGAGGATAGCTTAGCTATTTAGATAGCTATCACCGAATTTAGTAGCTTCAGTTTGGTTTTGAAACGATCTTTCGGCGATCCCAAAAGCATTGTACCTACTGGTCAAAATTCATTACATGCCTCAGTTTTTGAATCTATCAACTTGGAAACTTCGTGAAGCTTACTCAGTCCTACAGCCAAAATCACATACTTCCTCTTTCTTTATATCTGAAACTTCATAGGATCACTTTCGGCTCAATGACAACTTTTGATCAGAAAGTCAAAAGCTATAAAGTGCAATTTCAGCACAATCGACTGGGACCCATTTTCCATTGATTTTGTGAGAGGTTCTTTCAACATCTTCTTTGTTGGAAACTAGTGGTTTTATACCCGAAACTCGGAAGTTATGACAACGAATTAAAATACCACAGTTGCGTTGCTAACAGTAATCCTGACACCACTGTTTTTGAATTTTTAACTACGAGCGGAGCCGGGTCTATGAAATAAACTAAAGACACAAAACAGACTTGGAATCTCATAAAAAATGCTTTCATACAATTTTTGACTTTTCCTCCATTTTCAACCACTTGGTCAGAAAACTACCATCTACTAAAAATAGTGCTGTTTGATACTGTTTTCTTCTCATCATCTGGACTTTGTTGTACATGTAAACTTTGCTGTACGTCTTATGAGAGGTCTCAGCTTTCTCAGGCCGTTGCAGAGCAAAAAGCCATAATCAAATAATTTAAAAGCAGGCGGACTAATTGGACATCGATGTTCATTAAGCAAAGCATCTTTTCATCATTTGACGTCACCCAGCCAGGGTTATTACCATATTTTGTAAGACGATTTCGCGTGGAGCATCCGGTACGTCGCAATAACTCTGCGTTACAAGCAAGTAAATTAGCCCTGCAGCTAAACTATAGTTTTACAACTCAATTTAGTGATACTATATTAACATATTTTGAAGGTAATGGGTGTCTCAAAAGTAACGCAGGATTTGAATTGTGCACCATTTTCATTTCGAAGAGTTGCGGTTAGACAAAATGGAGCGCAATTCGACGGATGAGCGAGTGAATATTCTGTAAATTTATTACAAGTACCGAGAGTGTGTAGCTGAGAATGTGCGCAAATTACGTGGAATTTTCGGTAGAAGGAACGCCCCGAATGAAACAACTGTGAAAAGATTAGTTGACAAATTTGAACAAACAGGTTCAATTGCAGACAATAAAAAGACAGGCCGTTCAGCCGAAAATATTGATGAGTGATAGTGTGGCGGAAATTCTGGTAATCTCCAGCTCGCCCTCGCATAAACCGCAATGTAGCGGATTTTAAAAAAAGGATGAATATACAAATTTTTTGTTAAAATCCGCTGCACTTGCATGGGCGTAAAGCCTCTCTCTCTCTATTCAGAAGTAGAGATGCCGTATAGAGAAATGCCTCTTAATATAAAAAAATAAGTTTTATCTACTTTTTCTCTTATATATACATTTTATACAGGGTAGCCCATCGAAAACGTACCGCAAGGCATTACAGGGTAGTAAAGAACTTTTCGGCAAAATCCAAAAACAGGTCAAATTTGTTTCTGAGGGGGACAACTTTTGGCTCAAAAAGCATACCAAAATCTTCAACCCCCTAAGTGGGGGTGCTATCCCCTAAATTTTTTCAAATGGGAATGGGGGTCAAGTGGGGGGTCATTAGAAAGGGCTTTTAATTCTCTATACATCGATTCTTACTTTTTGAAAATCGATTCATTATTTTAGAAAATATGCAGCTTTGAAAATACGAACAATATTTTTGACGAGAAATGCGAAAATCGATTTAATTTTACTTCAAAACTTACGGTATTAGTCAAGTAAATGCTGAAAATGTTGTCCGCCAACTTGCATACAATGATACAGGTTGTCTTCAAACCGTTGTCGAACATTCTGGAGCACTTGCGGTGTTACTTCGCGACATACATTAATGATTCGTCCTCGCAGATCTTCCAAGGTATCAGGTGGAGTGCTGTAAACTTTGCTTTTAATGTGCCCCCAGAGAAAGAAATCTAAAGGATTTAAGTCGGGTGACCGAGGGGGCCACTCAATTGCACCTCTTCGTCCTATCCAGCGTCCTGGAAACGTCTCATTTAGGTAATTGCGCACATTGAGCGAGTAATGTGGAGGAGCTCCGTCTTGCTGGAAAATCAGTTCGTGTTCATTGTAAGCAGGGTCGTCCTCTATGATATTTGTTAGAGCTGGGTCGATGACATTTTGTAGTAAATCCAAGTACATATCGCCTGTCAAATTTCCAGGAAGGAAAAAAGGACCTACAATGGAATTTCCAAAAATACCTGCCCATACATTCAACTTCTGGGGGTGTTGGGAGTGTGTCTCATGGAAAATCCTTGGATTGGTATCAGCCCAGTAACGACAATTATGGCGATTCACTAAACCATTCAAGAAGAACGTACACTCGTCCGAAAAACACACATTAAAGAGGAAATTATCGTTTATCGCTCGTTCAGTCATTATTTCGCAAAATTGCAAACGACGATCAAAATCGTCTTCATTTAGCTCTTGCACTAGCCGAATCTTATAAGGATGGAATTTGTATTTTTTTAATATTCGTTGGACACTTGTACGACTCACTCCTGTCGCAGTAGCCAATTGCATTGTACTCAGCGTACTATCCATTGCCACTTGCCCCAATACCGCTATTTCCGTAGGTTCATTTAGTACCGGATTTTCAACCTGCCTCTTTTTGTTATGAACGGAGCCAGTTTCGCGAAATTTGGCCACCAATTCGCGAACAATTTTTCCAGACGCATGTTTCTCAGGATGCCGTTGGTTGAACAGTTCGGCGACCCGATTTCCGCATTCATTGTTTTTGAAAAAAAGCTCAATAATTTCTACTCTTTCTGGAATTGAGTACACCATAATTAATCAATTTAAAAGACTCGGCAGTATTGGTACTCTTCAACTACAAGTCACAAGACAGTTATCTAGCAACTTCTTGTGGCCTATCTAAATACGAAACAAAAAGCGGACAATTTTTTGCTCACCAAAATCAGGCTAAAGAATTCGCAAATCAGAAAAAAAAAACAGCGAATTCTTTTGAAGGAATTTACCAAGCTAATACCGTAAGTTTTGAAGTAAAATTAAATCGATTTTCGCATTTCTCGTCAAAAATATTGTTCGTATTTTCAAAGCTGCATATTTTCTAAAATAATGGATCGATTTTCAAAAAGTAAGAATCGATGTATAGAGAATTAAAAGCCCTTTCTAATGACCCCCCACTTGACCCCCATTCCCATTTAAAAAAATTTGGGGGATGGCACCCCCACCTAGGGGGTTGAAGATTTTGCTATGCTTTTTGCGCCAAAAGTTGTCCCCCTCAGAAGTAAACTTTACATGTTTTTGGATTTTGTCGAAAAGTTCATTACTACCCTGTACGATATTGAATGTTAAATTCGCTGCAGCACATGTATAAGATGATACATACATTGAACAAACGGGAAGGCAGGTTAGCACGAGGTTAAAGAAGTACAAGTGTCACATAAAAAATCAGGTGAAAAAATTCAGCATTACATAAGACACTAGATAGACCTAACTAATACTTATCAGAATTCAGATGAAAGAGAAAATATTTTGGTCAAGACTCTTCAGAGAACCACAGAAATCCAGATGAATCGAAATGATTTCCATTGGATTGGACATCAGTTTTGGCTAAACAAGAATCTTACACTGAAAGTACAAATGAATAAAATAATAAAACACATAACTTTACTGTAATTATTTTGGACGAATAGATTTTTTATTTATGTTATATACAGATTTGGGTTTAGGAAACAGTAACACACACCCTTCTTTCTTAAGTAATGCTTGACAGTTAATGTAAATTGTTTTAGCAGCATTCACCGATACGAACAAATTCTTAAGAAACTAATGAAATGTTTTTCAGTCAAAGATGCAATGAGCTTGGTTCTCGGACATTCGGCTGGTTACCACATTGTCGGCTTAGATTTCCTGACGTTTCGGGAAACATATCGCTCTCTTCTTCAGAAGAACATTGGAGATCAAGTCCACAAAGGGAGATAGATAAGTTTTTGTCCAAGACTACAGAGAAACAAAAGAAATCCAGAAAAATAGAAACAATTTCAACTGAGACAAAAGCCTAGGCCTACCCGGAGTATGGAAACGACCCGTAAAAATCAAGGACCAGAATGACACAAATCGGTAACTATAAGCCATGTACCAGAACGTCATGGCTCACCGCAGACAACCAATGTAAATAAATACCAGGCAAAGAACTTAGTCTCCAGTCTAAACCGATGCGATGGCTTGGCAACTGACCCGAAAATTGTTCAACCTTGACAATTGCCACGGAACCCGGTTAAAAATACGTGGACGGAAAAAATTAATAATCCAATATAGAATAATGACTAGTGACACCTTTTTCCTATTAGTGAGGCAGCTCTCTCTTCCAACAGCCGTAGAAGAGATGCGCCAAAATATTTTTTCTCTGCTATCGAATATTTTAAAAATATCTATGTTGTTTTCTTATAATATAAATAATATGTGGACCTTGACGGTAAGTTATTTTTTTTTAATTACAGATTAATGTTGCAGTTAAAAAATTGTGCGGCAATGCTTTCAGCTAATTTAACATATCAGAGTTTAGTAAAATAATTCTCTCAGCTCAATATTCTGTAATTCATGGATTTTTATTTCAAGTAGCCTTCTGTTAAAAAATAATATTAGTAGATATATGAATATTAATGTTAATAGAGTACATTCATTTAATTGAGTTCTTTAGCAAAGCTTGATATGTTTGATATTTAATATTATAGGATTGTGTCCTAAAGAGGGG
Source organism: Anoplophora glabripennis (assembly GCF_000390285.2). Classification (NCBI taxonomy): domain Eukaryota; kingdom Metazoa; phylum Arthropoda; class Insecta; order Coleoptera; family Cerambycidae; genus Anoplophora; species Anoplophora glabripennis. The sequence continues at coordinate 430,140 of NW_019416363.1, read as the reverse complement.
AAAATTTATTACAGGACAATTTATTGGAAAATGCCAATCTTAACAAAATTTCCAGCTTCTTCTTAACTTTTGAAATTGTTACGTTTTCTTGATTTCATGTATTTACAGGGTGTTTTTAGAAAAGTTTAAAAATTACTCGGAGCAAAGATCATCACCCCATATTTTAAAAAATATTGAGAATTAACACTTAGACACATTGTTACGAATTCCAAGAAGGTCACATAATATGAAGCTTTTATTGTTTTTCAAAGAAAATAATTACCTCATTTGATACCAATTAGTTAGCTTTGAAGTGATAATTAATTAAAATTTAATTGATTTAAAATGGGTACTTCTAGGAGTCATAAAATTTTACTGCATATTCCTTTCCTATTATTAAATCGTGCTTGTACTGTTATTTCGAAAACTTAATTTGTTTTTACCTGTCTGGGGAGGTTTCCTACTCCATTCCATTTCATTCCACTCCAATTCTCTATTCTATTCCAATTTTCGCGATAATGGCAGTTTATTATACATATTTCAGTTTATTGAATTTATTTTGGATTTTGGGAATTTAAATTTGGGAGATCTCAAATAATTTGATTTCCTTGTATTGTAATTATGAAGGTCACCTTGCAAACAAAATCTTTCGTATTACTACATATATATGTCTGAACGACTGATAAATAGATAAATAAGGCAAGGTCATAACACTTAATTAAAAAAAAAATGGAGCGACAGTGGTAGTGGAAATAGCATTGGCTAGAATGCGAATTATTGTCTTTTGTTGGCGAAAAAACTTTATCCAGCAGCATTGTACCTACCCCACAAAATGACAGCATATGAAATACGTGAAAGAAATAAACTAAAATAGATCCCACGTAAGATATGATAACTGGGAAACCCACGAAACTGTCTAAATAACAGTTCCTATTATGATTGACAACTTTGCACATATGATCTTTACCGGATAAACTTTCATCAATATCCACTCCTGATAGAGATTCCACACTGACACTTGTATTAAACAGAGTGGTATCATCAGGAAAGAGAATGCTTTTTTGGTGACATGAAATACACAAATTAAAAATAAAAGTGGTCCTAGTACGGAACCCTGAGGTACTATATATCGACCTAATTGAATGCTAGAATAATTAATATCATTAATTCAAATAAATTATTTATACTTTTTTAAATATGATTGTAGCAATAAAGCTGGTTATCCCATAATATTCCAATTTTTTAATTGATATATTGTATGAAACAGAGTCGAATGTTTTGGTTAGATCACCAGTTCTAATAGCACAATGTAAACCTTCCCCAAGTTCTTCATCAATAAATCTTCTTAGTTTAGAAAGAAATTAACATAAACATTTATTTATAAAAATATCTGCTAACATATACCAAGAGAAAATTATTATTTCCTCTAACTGTATCTATATTATGAACATAAATGCCAACACTTTTAAATTAATTTCATTATATCAGGACGTTGAATAGTACTTACTAAATATTATGGTGAAAATGTAGAATATGTTATAGCAAAATTACATGCAAAACAATGTAAGGTATACGGATAATGTACTCATAGACAAATAGGAATTTACAGTATACGTGAGGTCAGTTAACAAGGATCGTTAAAATCGTAGAAAGTATTACTGGGTAATAAACTCTACATTTAACAACTTCAAAACATTTTACAGTTGTTGTAAGTTCTATCTTTGTCGCTATTTTAAAACGTATGGTAGAGGATTACAAATTAGATATTTAGAATATATCTTAGATTGTCTAATATAAATAGTCGTACTACTGATAGACTTATTTATTTACATTGCTATTTAAAATAAAATCCTTGAGCTACTTTTCTAAACAACATGATTTCAGAATCCAGTGTGCCATATACCTAATGTATTATGTTGTCGTAGGTAAACATCTTTACCTACGACCACTACTGTAAATACTTAAAAACACACCGTCTGCGATCAATGTAAGATTCCTATTACGTACGGTAAAAAAATCGCATAGTTTTCCTAGCAACCGCCTAGCAACGGGCAATACAATACTGTTTGTATTGAACGTTGCTAGGCGGTTGCTTGGAAAACTGTACGATTTTTTTACCAAGCTGTGCGATTTTTTTTACCGTACGTAAAATAGGAATCTTACATTGATCGCAGACGGTGTGTTTTTAAGTATTTACAGTAGTGGTCGTACGTAAAGTATAGTACGTAATATGTGGTGTAATGCAATTACGCACTCATAGAATTACGCACTCGCCGCTACGCGGTGTCGCGCGTAACTTTTCCATTCGTGCGTAAAATGTTTTTTACAACACTTATTACGTAATATACTTACTATTATACTAACATTTTCTAATAATCAAACATTTTTATTATAAAATGACGAACTTACAATTAGTATCACGTAACTTTATCGTCCTTCGTTTATCGTCCTTCCCGGTATTTTAGCTTTCATTAATATTCCTCTTCTTGTTAAAGCCGTTAAAACTTAAATTGTTAACTTTTATTTTAGGTACGTAGAACATATTATTTAGGTTAAAATATACATTGGTCATATTTCCCTATTTACGTTTATGCTGTTTATTCCACCGTTATGTTGGCGAAAACTCTTTTTTTATACAAGCATAAACAAGAACATATAATCGTGTTTACTCATTTTCAGATATGTGTGATCAGTTTGGTGTTTACTTTAAGTCGCCGAACAACATATTCGACTGAAGACTGTCTATGTACCCTCGTTAAATGTTTCTCTATTTTCATCGCCGTTGAACAATTAGATGAAGTTAGTACTTTGGTACTCACAATCAAATCCGAGTTTCTGCTAACTGTCAAGTGAGTGATTTTTGACTCTATTCTGAGTGTGGAAAACCAATTAAGAGTTGACCTTTTCTCTAAGTTTAACTATTATTGATTAATTTTCTACTCAGACTTGGTTTATATTTTCTTTAAATTTTAGTTTAAATATGATTGTATTAAAATAAACTATTAAGCTGCCACAGAGTTGTTTTAGAGACTATATTTTTGGTCTCGATTAACAGAATTGGTTAAATGATTGAATGAATAGTAGATATATATATATATATATAGATAACAACATAGGCACAAAAAAAATCATGAACCACAATTTTTAGGTTTATGGGGTCGCTGAAACCGAATATGACCATAAAAAATGACTTCAATTGCAATCTGTCCTAATCATAAGCGTGTTTATTTTGCCTTTTGTTATTTTGAACTTTACACCTTATTCTAGACGAGACATTTTAATTTTTTTTTCCGTTTGCATTTTGTTTTCTCTTCGATTTTAATATTTTTGCTCTTCACCGATCACTTTTATTTACGTTTAAAAGATTTATCTAATTTTATGCCTGCGGAATAGAATTGATTCCGTATCTACTTTTGCGACTAAGACACCTCCAAGTGGTGAAGGCGGATAACAGTTTAACTGGCTAAGTTCTTTGGTGAAAAAGATGCCTTCATGGCAAAAGTAGGAAGGAACTTTATGATGCAGAGGAGGGAGACCCCACTATCGGCAGCTGGTCTGGGTGAGCAAGCAGGCCCGCAGGCATCGTCATTAAGCAACCGCAGCTCTGAAGTAGTGGGCAACTTGGCTACTTTTAAGTTCAAAGCTTCAAGAAGAAAAACGAACGGTGAGAGGCAAAGGAACTCACGTGAATCAAGCACCCCGGATTGTGAGAGGCAAGGGGACTCACATTAATCAAGCACCCCGAATTGTGAGAAGCAAGGGGACTCACGTTAATCAAGCACCCCAAAGGAAACAGAAACCTACCACGTCCACGCCGTTGCTTCTGGGTTGCGCTAAGAGTAAAACCAAATCACAAATACATCTAAGAGCTCATATTTCTGATCGGTGAACTGTTGACGTTTACAACATAGGAGCTGGAGGTACTCTTAAACTTACCTAATTAACAGGTAATTAACTTTGAATCGTTGGAATTTTGAGCGCTGAACCCATGAAAACTTTCGTTCTCCTCTTTTTTCCGAGCACAATTACCGAGAGCCAACTTTCATATGTATCCTGCTGGTTCTTTTAAATGATTGTAAGGGAGTGTAAGGGGGAAATCGAGTAAGTAGATATAATTTTTTGTAGTCATTTTCGGTTTCAACGTCCCAAAAAACATAGAAATACGCATACATATTAATTTTGTACGAACAATTAAAATTTAACCCCCTTCAGGGGGTGGTAAGGAGGTGCTAGCGGGAAAACGGACAATTGAAGCCATTTTTTTATGGTCATATTCGGTTCAGCGACCCCAAAACCCTATGAATAGTGGGGTCTACCCTCTGGTTCATGAATATTTTTTGTATGTGCCTGTGCAATCTAACTATTTGTTTATTTAACCAAATATTAATCGAGACTCAATATATTATTGTTCTTAATCATTGTAATCAAACCACTGCATTTAAACACAATTGTCACCAAAATAACAGGATAAACGTATACTTGTCCATCACTATACGCCATACACCACGCCACGAGATGACCTAATGAGGACGATAGAAATAGACAAAGACAATGCACGACAACCATAGAATGGGATGGGGTTACTCAATAATGATGACATTTCTACTCCGATTTAGGTACAAGTGTACCAAATACAAGTTTATCTGAAAAAATTATTTAAAGGGTACCTATATGTATTTGAGTGAAAATACTTACTTTTAGTTCAAATATTATTACAATCGAGTAAAATTTTCAAAATGCTCATTATTGAGTGAGAATGTACTTAGTAATTTCACTCAATGAATTCACTCCTTACTTCACCATTAATTGCGCAGTTAAATATATCTTACCTAGTTACATGTAGATAATCCATACGTAAACTAGCCATATACTTTTGAAGTAATTTAGACAATAAAAACGTAAGTAGAAATGACTGACAGCTTTTTGTCAAAAATTTTCACTCTTAGTACAAAAATACGCACACTGCAAAAATATCGGTGTGAGTGAAAGCAATAAAGGTTCGAAGTGAATCCATTGAGAGAAATTATTGAGTACATTTTACTAGTCTATTACTTCAAATAACAAAGTTGGCCTGTCAGGTTTAAAAAAATAACACTGTATATACAGGTTGTAGAGATTCTTTTCCTAACGGTATACACGTGTATCTATTTTTTTCAAGGTCGTATTTTTCGAATACAAAACAATATATTGAAATGAATGAAAGATTATTTTTTTAATATTAATTTTTTTTGTGATTAAAGTATAATTCAAATATTATTTATTGTTTAAAATATAAGCAAATGAGAAATTAACTCATTATACGAGTCATTATATTACTAATTTTCGTCATATTTTGAAAATAATTGTTGTTTAAACAATTTCAGAATATTTAAATAAATTTGTTTTTGATCTTTGATAAACAGTATATAAGTTGATGCACTTACCTTTGATACAATAGAAAAATAAAATTGATAAGTAAAGGAAGTTTAGAGATAAATAATTATCGGACTGTTGAAAGAACAATAATTATTAACGATAGGCATTTGAAAATACGCTAAAATTTTAAAAGCCAAAAAGCCAAAAATCTCCGTGGATATACGATTCACCCAAATATAGCTTTTTGAAACATACCGTCTGGACTATTATTATATCTCGATTAATATTTGGTTAAATAAACGTATATTTAAATTGTTGTCTATAACTACATATTTGAAACGTACAATATAGGTTATGGCAATCAATTCGTCCGATCAGTTCACCAATTCCTTTAATCGAAACCTAAAATAATGTCCCTAAAACAGATCTGTGTAGAAACCACTGCGACAGCTTAGTGGTTTATGACTTTAATACAGTGATATTTTAATTAAAATTTAAAGAGAATATAAACCAAGTCTGAGTAAAAAATGACTCAATAATAGTTAAATTTAAATAATATTAGAGAAAAAGTCAACAGTAAATTGATTTTATGTACTCACAATAGAGTCAAAAGTCACTCAATTGATAATTAGCAGTAACTCGGATTTGAGTAAAATTTACTCATTTCTAATGCAACAGTTTCACTCAGTTATACTCATACTAATAGAGCAATTTCACTCAATCGGGTGTGGATATTATTGAATAAAATTGAGTGAAATTTGTGTGAAATTTTTTTATAGTGTACAGGTACTTGGAAAATAGGAAGGTTAATTTATGGTAAAAGATACCTAAATTTAAAATTAGTTCTGAGCATTAAGTTATATCTGTAACCTAAATTAGACTAAAAGATAAAACACCATTTAGGTTGTAGGTATTTAAATTAAGGTTTGGTAAAATTAACCTTAATTACAAAAAAAATAGACCAAAAGGTTAGCAGTTTAATGGAATATTATGTTGTATGTTCTTGCGGATAGTCTTCAATGTACTTTAACTTTGTAGTTAACGTTTAGGAAATAATAACGTCGATATTTCTTAAAAATTGCGCCAAAGTAAATTAAACTTATTTGCGATTATTTAAGAAAATATGAATGAAACATTTCTTATTAAATTATCGGTAAATCGATTTACATTTAAAATTGAAAATAGCGGTTATATTTATGTTGTAGCGGTTTAAACTGGTAAAATAAACTAATTGTGCTAATATATTGGACAACCTGCATTTCGCAAACACAGCTTTTTGGGACATATGTTCATAAGAAATGTTTCTCAAATTTTTTGGAGGAGGTACCTACTCTACATTTACAGTTATTTAAATTTGTACCAATCTGTATATTTACTAAGAGCAATTCATTCCGGTTTGTTGCGCAAATATCGGTTAAAGAAAGAACAAATTAGTGGAGAAAATCCTGAAAGTCATAGTTTTCCAAAGCTTCAAGAGCTTCGGAGAAGAAATAAAATATTTGGAGCATATTTTTTTATGTTGCTATAGGAACATTCTGGTTAACTGCAGGGCTATATCAGGCAAGAATAGCAGTCACATTGGCGGATCGATTGTCGGTCGCCTGGCAACGCCGGCCGTACTATCACGAAACAGCGGGCGTCGCGGCGGCGTCCATGGCCTAGCACGATTCTTTCTCAGGATATCATTACGGATAGACGACGGGATTCTTTTAAATCGCATCAGCGTGACGTAATTCCAGAGAACGCTCTCCATTATCCCGACGGTTATCTATAGAAATAGTCTCGTAAGTAGTCTGGTATCGGGTCGGACGAGGTATCGGATGATGTCTGGTAGTTTTAATATTCGATATTTATCTGTCTTATATGCTGATTGGGGGTCGACGGCCGACTTCCGATATTTCTAAGCTAAGGCGTTTGAAGTTAGTCGTCAGGCGACTCGATTATTACAGGGCAGGAAAGTACATATAAGTTCTTAGACATATGAGACTAAGAAGTACAACCCAATATTTCAAAGCAACAATACACATCACGTTAAAAGATTGTTACATAAAATATAAAATAAATAAATGAATATTTATGCTTCAGTGTCAAAAATCAGTAATGAAAATTAACTTAATGTCTCTAAGATTACAGTTAAAGACATCCAATTTAAGTGAATTAAAACTGGAACACATTTTATAAAAAGGAGAATATCTAAGTATGAGTGTTCGTGGGGTATTAAAGTGAAATAAATTAGTATTTCTAGTGTGCAACAACGGAGCATAAAAGTTTATCAATTTTATTATTTAATAAAAAACACACAGCATTAAAACACACAGGAAAGTAATTTTTTTTATATTTCAGAGATTTGAAACATTATTTTAAAATCTACTTGTAGTCCAACCAAATTACACTTGGAGAAAACAATATCATTGAGATTTCTGGCGAAAGTTGACGTTAAATAAAAAAGTATCCAATACAAAAGTTGTAGATCATGCAAAAATCTACAACTTTTGTAGAGGTCACTTTTTAAGATAACCTCAAAATTTACGAGAAAAATGCGAAATACAGTTTTTTATTTCTCATTTCCGCAAAAATAATTTAATTTTGAGGAAACTTGGTGAAAGTATACCTTTCTGTGTCTTGAATAACCCCAAATTTTTTTAGATAAAAAAATGAAGAAGTTTCCGTGATATTCATTTTTTCCGGTCTGAAACACTTTTTTCACACAAAAATTCTACTTAGAAAAATCATCGTACAGAGTTCTGCCGGTGATAATTTTTTTCGTTTTGACATATACTTTTTGGTGAAATAAAAAAATCTATAATCACAGTTCAATAACATTCACAAAAATGGAAAAAAATTTAAAATGACTTGCAACAATGAATTTTTCAGTAATTGTTGATGTCTAAATTAAAAAAAAAATTCAAAAACTGATTACACCATTCACTTCTACGGAAAAAAATATACAAAAAAAAACTGTGTCTCATAGTGTGACCCAAAACTTTATTTTTGTACACTATTGCTATAAACATCCAAGTCGAATTACAAATGCACAAATGATAAATTATCTCTGGATGATTTCAGAGTTCAGCAATACAACAATACAAAGTATTAACTGCAAAGTCTACTGTTGACGTGAAACCCGAAAACCCGAAATTTTGCAAACGAATTTTTCCAATCCGACGTTTCGCCTTCGAGGGGCCATCATCAGGTCAATTTTTTTAAATACGTCGATGCTATTTTATGACAAAATCTAAAGTCAATTTTAATTCTGAATTAGTTGAAGTTTTGCAAAATAGTGCAGCAAAATATTAAAATTACAATTGTACCAAAACTAATAGTCCGATAGTGCCTGATTTGTGCACACTTTAAGTACTTTTTCAAATTCACTACTTTTGTGCACAAGGTCAGATCTACAACTTAAAAAATGGCGGAGTGAATGGTTTTCTTCGTTGCTTTCGTGAGGTCGATCTTCGTATTTCGATTCTCTACAAATTGTCTCTACATAGCATTGCGATTGCTTCCTTTGTTTAGGTTTTATAAGCAGAAAACTAAAAAAATGCGTTTATTTTTCAAAAAAATGTTTATAAAAAATTTATTAATGGTAAATTGGAGTAGGCAACATATAAGCATATATCTACAGACTGTCTTTTATATGATGTCACAGTACAGCATATAAAACAATTATTTGCTGTGGTCACAGTCCGTTTGCTACTAGTATTTTTGTCACAAAATTACTGATTTAATGCTCTATTGATTGGCTCATTTATTAAACTATCTCTGTCTAACCAGAAGTCGTACACTGAAAAAAGCTATAGGCGTTGAAAGTTATTGGTTGCCTAAAAATGAGCTTTATTCTATGGATTTTGTTGACAAAGCTTTTAAGAATATTGAACGTAAAACAAAGAAGTATGTAATATAATAAACATCATATTTGCAATGTTCTTATTCAGTATGCTTCCGAATGAGTCTAAAATATTGAATGCTTGTTTTTTTATATACACAGGGTGTTGAAAATTTCTGTAGGTAGATTTTTGCCTCGTTGATTTCTTCAAATTTTTATCAAATTAGTGTCTAATCTGAATTAAATTAAATGAAATTTGAATTTGCCAATGTCACTATGGAAGATCGTACATGTGATGAGCGGGATCAACACAATTTAGAAAAAAAAAATATTTTTTTCTATGTCGATGTCATTTTGAGAGATAACATAAATTTAGTTTCCAAAAACAAATAAAAATATTTCTCTTCAACTAATTCAACAATAAATCTCAATCAGTTTTGAGAGTTTCTATATCTCCTTGTCAATAAAATCATAATCATTTTATTTACAAAACATATTTTGTATTAACCGTCTGTTCACCAATTCCGTTTCATATATTTTACTGAAAAATTGCATAGCATTTCTAAATTTTGTAAGTTTAGTTCAAACAATTTAAAGATCGACTTAAGAAATAGGAGCAATGTTTGTCGACAACCCAGTTAGAGATGTTTCTAAATAAATTTAAAAATTAAGTTTTAACTATTACTTACATCCGCAATATAATATTCAATTCCAATTTCATATTGAATGGTTTTGGAGATATCTATAAAAACAGTTTTAGGGGCTCACTTTTAAAACATAGTAGCACCCTTACGAGCTATGTTTTGTTGATATAAACTTTTTCTCCAAATCGTAAAATGCACAGAAAGAATAATGCAGCGATCGTGGGAATAAGAATATTGTTCTAATGTCTAGTAAATCAAGAAATTTAAAACTTCGAGGACAGTTTCTGCTTAACTTGAGCAGACGGTTATTTTAATCCTAAGATGCGATCAGTCAACAAAATCTGTGATTTTTTTACTTTTATTTTGTTTAAGAGTTTGTTGAAATTATTTCTTATTTCCTTAAACCTTAAAGCAATGAAACATACGTACGCGCGTGATCGTTGTGTTGCCAAAATGAAAAAGGAAAAATTACTAGGGGTTATGGGAAAAATTAGCTGTTGCCTGTTGGACCTTTAAATTGTGTCCCTTTCATGTGTTCAAATTTCAAAAATGATTTTTAACTACGCACACGCAAAACATATTCGCTACGAGTGATAACTTTGTTTCCTTAAATTTAGATACAAATTAAATACTTAAACACAAAGATAAAATTGTTGACTAGATGCATCTTTAACCGAATACAGTTTTGTTTATTTTAATTTCTTTCTTTTATTTCAATATATCATTGTTATTTTAGATTAAAACTGAAGAGGTAGGAATTCCATGGTTATATATAATATAAATAAATATGTCTTACTAATACAAACACAATAAATATCTATAAAATCCTTATCAGGGATATGGCAATCCTTTCTGCGGATTGACAGATTATTATTTATAGACGTAAGCCCCATGGCTCGAGTTTTATTTCAGCTAAACCTTGGCTTTCCTGTGAAATATTAACTGCCACCATAAAATAGCCTGTGTCAGCAGTGGAAGAAAATATTCATTTTTTAGTTTTATATTCTTTCTTGGCATTTACAGTATTTGGTACTCTTTATAATTTACTATTGTATTGTCAAAATATCTTGCACAGAAGACTGTTAATTGCTTCTTAGATTATTTTACTTTTAAAACTCCTTAAGTGGAAAGTCAAAAGTTACCCAATGAGTTGTGATACCCAGAGTACTGCTTTTTTATGTATATTTTCCTATTGAAATATTTAAACTAGGATTAATCTAATAAAAAACAAATTATTATTGAAAGGGTATATAAATATACACATTCAGCAATTGATAAGTCAATATACAGGGTGGCCCAATAGTGTGACAAAGTTCAATATCTCCCTTATTATAAATGTTTGAAAAGAAATATTTTATGGGAGTGATGTACTTAAAAAAAATCACATTTTAAAAATATTTTGAATTATACAGGGCCCAGCATCTTTAAAGTTGTTTTTCCTAAAGGGAACACTGTATATTTTTACAAATTTGTGTTCTACAGAAAATTCTCTTTCCAGCGAAGTCATTGTTTTTTGCATTCGATGCGGCGATGCCAAGTTATTTGAAAAAATAAAATAATTTTCGCTGAAACAGGGTTCTGTAAATCTATTCACTGAGCAAGTACTACCAGTAATTAAGAAAAAATATTTTGTAGGCATGCGGACCAAAGATGTGGACAAACAAAACAATAGCAAAATCTTTCTAATTTTACACAAATAAGCCTCAGTTTAGCGAATTTCGAAGGATATTTTCTGGATTTTTTTAAATGAAACACTCGGTATATTATTTTATTTTTGGATTAATATGTTAATTACCTATAACTTTTGTAAATAATACCCTATGCCTAAAATCACTATTTTCTGAAATATTGGCACTTTTCTAGCAAATGAGGATTTTGCAAATTTAACTTTTTTCACAAGCCATTTGAGACTCGAATAGAGGATTAAAGCAAATGGGAGGAAAAGTTTGATACCCTGGAAAGATGGAGCCTAGTATGGTTTCCGGACGGCTCGAAAACGGCCAGAAGAACGGGTGCAGGAATATATGGACTCAGACCCAGATGGAGCAGCAAGCTACAGTCTGGGGAGGTTTCCTACTGTATTCCAAGCAGAAATTTTCGCAATAATAGCGTGCCTGGCAGAGAATATACGTAGAGGTTATAAACGCAAACTCATGTACATATTCTCTGATAGTCGCTGCAATTAAAGCTTTAGGCACACACAAGATAAGTTCAAAACTTATGTGGGATATTTTACAAATGCTGACTGAACTGGCCACCAATAATACAGTTAGACTGTGTTGAGTGCCAGGATACAAAAGCATTTGTGGGAACGAGAAAGCGGATGAACTTGCTAGGAAAGGATATGAGACAGAGTTCGAAGCCCTTCTTCAGACGGGCTCTGGGCAGCAGAGAAAAGCAATTAGGATTATCTCAGGTCTTAGTTATAGAGATGACTGCAAAAATCAATTTATTAAATTAAATATTCTGACATAAAACATAACTTAAATATTTTTCAGACCAGGAGTGAAGTTCACACTCATAATGTTAGATCTAAGTATAATCTTTCAGTAAGCTTTTTGAGACTGAGTAAAACTATAACTGGAACGGATTACATTGGTGTACATCTTTTTAGTGTTATCCCATTACATGTGAGAAATCTAAATTATAAACAATTTAAAAGCAACATGAAAAAATATTTTTTACAAAATGCCTTTTATAACATTGAACAGTTTTTAATAAGTGATTTTAGCCATGTTTAATTTATTGTTCTTTTTTAATTGTGTTGCTTTTATATTACTTTTGTATTTTAATTTATATAATTTTTATCTCATTTTAAACCATTTCTATGTATTTAATTGTACGGTCCCTATATTGTTACTTTGATATTTTAATTTTATCTGTATACTATTATGTTCTGTCTTATACACTCTTACATGTTGTTTAATAATTATTTTATATTAATATGATGTGCTTAGTGGAATAATTTCCTGGTTTTGACGAATGTAAACACTTTGTGTAATAACACTAATAGTTATAAATAAATAAAGACTCGTAAATAAATAAATAAATGGACTGAAACAGAACACAGGAAATATTGGACTTCAAGGCCAAGGCATAGCCATTCTAAGGAGCTCATGGACTATACTTTGAAGGAAAGAGCAAAGTAGTTGCTGAGCTTGAATAAAATCGGGCTCAGGAGAGTGACGGGACACTGTCACTTTAGGAAACATCTACATAAGCTAATAACATAATAACATGACATGTACTGTCGAGTCGATTTAAAATTATGATTCAGTGACTTCAAAAACATAAGAATCGACTAGCCTCGTGATTCTTGCAATTTATTTATTTATTTGAAGAAATTGATACGATACTATCGAAATGACTTCAATTTATGATTCAGCGACTTCAAAAACATGGGAAATGATTAGTCTGACTTGTCTCGTCTTTTGAAATCGACCATTGAACTATGTATGTTTGAATAATAGTTTTGTGATTCATGGATTGCTGAGCAGTCATATAAAAACTGCCATTTTGAATCTTCTGAAAATAACTAAAGATTTATGAACAGCGACCTCGCTTATCAGTAATATGTTCATTGGAGGGAGTTTATTGGATGAATCCTATTTTTTTTTTAAACTTGCCGGCGCCATATTGGCCCGCCATATTGGATTTTCGAGTTCTGTCACATAACATCTTAAAGTACTTGGAAGAACTAATTTTTGTATGTTTTTAGTGTCTCCAAATTTTGACGAGAACCGTTATAGATTTAAGTGAAATATTTCATATGTATAATTATATCGTTTTGTATCTTTTGAACGAAAAGGTATCAAAAAAACTTTTTTAATAAAAGCAAAAAGAACTGTCAATATTTATGCATTTGTTTGTATTACAGCGTATTATTGAGTTCTGAGGTTAAAATCAGCTACAAATTTCTAATCACCTCTGATGTTTTCTTAATAGAAAACACCCTCACTTGGCTCAGTTACAACTGTATGTGTGTGCATTTCAAACAATCCAATTTTTTTAACAATAATTTGGTTGTTTTTTAATAAAAAAGAAAATAAAGAACGTTATTCTTGTTTTAAGCTCCATCTTTATTTCAAACACCTTTTTCTGATACCTATGTTTCAGGAATAACTGAACAAACTTAAAATTTTAATTCCGCTCGCCAAAATTTTTCAGTTCCAGAATTCTCCACTAAGATAAATACCTTCACAGATATTTTAAAAAACTTTTTCGTATTTCGACCAGCCTATTCAGGAAATCCTATGCCAATGCTATGCCTAGTTCTTCCACTTAGTCGACAATTTTCTACTAATTACTACTATTAATGTTACCCAGTAAACCGTTTCTCTTTTATCTTTTAATTTCAAACTCAATTTTATAAGTTATTGGATTACGTTTCAGACGTTTACTAAAAATTACTTTTTAAATAAGTTTAACAAAAGCCTAATATCCAGATTGCCTCTCGTAAAGTTTTATCAATATGAAACATGTAATTTAAATCTTATCATAACAAGTCTGTTTTCATTCAGATTTCCCTCATTTCCTATTTACGTTTCTCGTTAAGGTCGTTAAAGGATATTTTCGCATTTAAAAGCATTTAGCTTTCGCCCTCCTTAATAAAAAAAAGTATTTTCCACGGAAAGGAAATTGTATTAAATTTAATTGATACATTAAACAAGTAAATTCTCAAAAAGCTCCAGGCAAAATAGTAGCAACAGCATCATTGGTTGTAGTAGGCTTTCTATTTATGAACTGACAATTAGATAAATTTTATAATTAATAATATTTCCCCAATAGAGTAAGTTACACATACATCCGTTCCGAGTTCAGATATTTCTGGAGTTCTGGAGTTGTGGGGAGGTTAGCAAAGCTACTTAGGCCCCATTGGGCCCCTTGTACTTCCTCCCATTAGGAGATCAATCCACCTGAGCCGCTAACCAGCCTATTACAGTGCAAAAGGTGGTGACGTTACTCAGGAGGATCTCTCTAATATAGGCCACTGAAGGCCAGCGTTCTCCCAACATGAACTCTCTTGTTGACGAGACGGCAGTGCATTCACATAGTACATGCAATACCGTCTCGTCTTCCTGTTCACAACCCTTACGAAGAGGTGTTTCACACTTGACCATATTGTAAAGGTGTTTCCTTAGCCAACAGTGTCCAGTTTGAATACCTGTCACCAGGTGAAGATTTGACCTAGACATGGCCAGGTATTTTTTGGCTGTGTCTTTGCTAGGATACACTAAAAGCTCCTTAGCGAAGTGACAGCTAATCGTTTCAGCCCACCGTTTCATGGATTCTTTGTGGGTGTTTTCCTTAATACTTCCAGCAAGTGCCGACAACGGAAATACACTGGAGGGGCCGGGTCCAAAAAATAAATGTTGAGGCCCGATGCGCTCCTGGCTAGCTTGTCAGATTCTTTATTGCCATAGCACCGCTCGTGTACCTTTACATAGCATACAGATATGCTGTTGAAGGCCGAGGCCAGAACCAGTGCTTGATGGCATTCCCGTACTGTCCTAGTCATCTTGTGATTACGCAAGGTCAGTAGTGCTTGTCTACTATTTGTGTAGATTCTGATGGTCTTAACCGGAGTATGCCTGCGGGCAATTTCTTTAGCGGCTATGGTTATCCCTGCTAACTCCATTTGTACAACGGTAGAATGCATATCCATTGCCCACTTATATCGGATGTGCAAGGATCTAGAGTATATTCCACATCCCGCACCCTCCTTCCTCTTTGATCCGTCTGTGAAGATGCTCATTACATCTCCACGGGCGGTCTCCTCTTGTGTTTTTATGAGTACGGTGTAGGGTTTGTCAAATGCAAACCGGGGAGGAATACTGTCAGTGTCTACCTGCAGAAGGGTCGTCTTCCTGACGACCTCATTCCATAGGCGACTTCTAACTTCTCCACATCCTACATCCGGTTTTAAACCAACGTTCTTGAAGCGGAGCATAGTTGTCAAAGCTCTTAGATAAATATCCAGAGGTGGCAGACACAACATTACCTCCATTGCTATGGTAGATTTTGTACGCATAGCTCCAGTTATGCTCAGACGGGCAATCCTTTGTACTTGGCTGAGTTTTTGTCTAGCTGTCGTCTGCTGGGATTTAGGCCACCAGACGACAGCTTCAGATATTTATCTAATAACAATTATTTTTGTCAGCAAATCAAAGTTATCTCAGAAACCGTCAGAACTAGATCGAAACCACTTCATCAGAAATACATTTGTTGTAAGCATTCACATAAATTGTATAAATTTATCATTCCTGTTTGACTTTAAGTTATTCAACTTTATCCCATTGTTGAAATAGAATGGCAGAGAAAACTGTGGCTGCTAAGGATGTCTGTTGAAGAAAATGGGTTTCATGATAATTATTTTATGTTATAAATTTGCTAGAGTAATTTACAAAGTTTATTAAATTCAAGCGTATGTCTATAATGGAAGCGAATACCTGGACTATAAAGACAAATATTTCCCTGACATGTATTTTAGAATTTTAAAATTTTTTAAATAATATTACTTCTCGTTTAACCTTAACTTAAGAGTTTGTTGTGTTACCAAATACCTTTCTTATATTATACAGGGTGTCCTACAAGCTCTATGACAACCTTTCACAAATGGTAGCTGCAATTAGATCAAGACGATTTCAGCAACGTTTTAGTAACAACGTTTGGGGGTAGCATTTTCAACAATAATTTACTGCCTGTACATGTATTAAATTATCGTTTAAATGCAGAACTGTATAGATTTTTTTTGCAAAACAACCTTTCATTGATAGCATAGGGCTTAATATTGTTCAAAATATCTGGTATCAGCACGATGGTGCACCACCACATAGGAGACACGTACCTGCCTGATTAAATGACCATTTCCCGAATAAACAAGGTACAGTAGCATGGCCACCGCGTTGTCCAAATCTAAATCCTTTGCACTTTTATTTATAGCCACATATGAAGCAACTTGTCTACCATGTAGAAAACACTACCCGTCAGCAGTTACTTGAAATAATTCAGGATGCTACTAACCAGATAAGTGTAACCAGAGGGGTTATATCTTTATTTATCTATGTATCGTTATGACCAGTATCATAACGAGACTGGATTTCAAAAGAGCTTATTATTCAGTTCTCGAAAGGGAGTTTATAATTATCATTACCTTTTAATTAATACGTGGGAACTTAGAAATGTTGTACGTCCAGAGAATGAATTTCAGGCACTTACCCTTTATTGCTTACGTAGAATGTAATCCAGCGGCTGGCTATACAGGGTGACACACTTGGACTTTTTTAAATCTTTTTTTCCCATAGAGATATGATAGATTGAAATTTAGTACCTACTGCAGCGATTTCGTTACAACATGGAAGCTAAAACCCCGACAGGTAAACGTTAATACGCAATAATCAGCGAGCGCTAAACCTACGTCAGGTTTAAGTACGCTATAACCTGCGACGCTAAACCCATGACACTTAGGTTTACCTGTCGTGGGTTTAGCCCTCGCTGGTTATTGCCCATTTAGGTTTACCTGTCGTAGGTTTATCGTCGCAGGTTATAGCTTACTTAGGTTTACCTGTCGCGGGTTTAGCACTAGCAGGTTATTGCGCATTAGGTTAACCTGTTGTGGGTTTAACCCTCGCTGATTATTGCACATTTAGGTTAACGTGTCGTAGGTTATAGCGCATTATGATGAAACTGTCATGACTTTAGCATGCGAATGTAGCAGCGTGTATACATAAGTATCTGCTTCATATAGTAGTGTTTTTGCAAGTTTAGCTTAGAAAATCTTGAAATATTGAGGTTATGGAGCAGGTCCGTCGGTGTTTTCAAATTCAGCGACTCAAGAACCATATCTCTATGGAAAAAAATATTTTCAAAAAAATCGAAGTGCGATTAGAAGTGTAAGAGTGGTACTTTGAGACGGTATGACGCGATTTTAGAAAATAATAATAATTCACGTCGTAATCTGACCCCGAATATAATAATAATAATAATAA
>NW_019416363.1:390060-411008 GCF_000390285.2 Anoplophora glabripennis | reverse complement strand
AAAACTAAAGCACAGATATGTGAATAAATCATAAAAAAATACTACAAATAAATAATATAGATACAAAAAAGGCACTATTACAAAATACATAAAGAAATATATCACACATCACACACATTACATGGTATTCCTAGGGGACTAACAAGAGCAACAAAATCATCATTAAAATAATCATCAATTGAGTAAAAAGCCTTCATTTTAAGAAAGTTCCTTATTCTCATTTTATAGTGAGTATTACACAAGGACCTAATTGCTTCAGGTAGCATATTAAAAAAGCGCACGCAATAGTAATTAGAACCGACTCTAGTTCTACTTAGTCTAAGAGGAACAGGGTTTATATTGTACCTGTTTCTAGTAGGATAATCATGGTTTATAAAATGTTGACGAAACATATGGATATTTTCCTTAATATACATAAGAGACATTCTAAGATATAGACACTTGGTAGTGTAAGTATGCCATATCTCTTAAATTGTTGTTTACAGTTCGCTCTATAGGGTAACCCAGCAATAATGCGAATACATTTGCGTTGTAATTTAAAAATTTTATCTGCTTGGCAAGAGTGACCCCAGTTCAAACTAGCTTAGCACAGATGTGAGTGAAAAAAGCCATAATAGGCTGACAGCAATGTTTTTATCGAAACAGAATTAACAAGGCTTCTGCTCAGGAACATCTTTTTAGATAGTTTAGATTTAGTGAAAACCGTAATTTTTGCACTTTTAGGTTAGAATATCTCGGGAACCTAGGGTGATGGGCCATTTCTGAGCTTGGATTCATAATCAGCACACCAATCGCCGATCGCGTTATCTAGAGCGTGGACGTAACGATTTGTTATTTTTTATTGTAAACGAATCATTAATATTGACAACGACAGAATGGTTTTAGGAAACTATTAACACATGCATTAATTATAATTACTAACTATCTTTCCAAATTTGCTGGACAATACAGAAAAGGTTTATTTTCTGATGTTTACATATCCTCCATGACCTTTCAATGCGAAAAATTAAAGCAAGTTGCTTTAATTTAGCGTTACGCTTCGTACTTCCTGGATGAATCTACCTGTTCTATCATTGTCTTACTACAAGTGCGATTTCTTGTCTATAAAACGCCAGTTTTAATTTTTCAAGATGAAATGAACAACGAAAATTCTTTATACGTTATATTGTTTGAGAGCAACTCAAAGATACTATTGAACAAAAGAATATTGTTTCCACGAAATGACAATTATTTCACATTGAAATGATTCCATATTGCTACCAGATGAAAAAATAAACGGACAAAGGAACCGTAACGAGGAAGATACGTTCGACATATAATTTATTATAAAGGCAAAGAAAATATTTTTACAAATGTGTTATTCGAATACAAAATTTTCAGATATATGTTTTGTTAAATTAGCATATATTCAAATAACGGTCTTCGATCGGCATTGAGGTTTAGGTAGAGTTTGATAAAAAATCTTTTTTTTTGATCGAGTTAATAATAACAAGCTTGTTACCACTGAGAGTGGTTACAGAAAAGTTAGTTTTCGCTCAGCAATATAAAGAAAAAATGTAAGTATACTTAGTATAAATAAGCAAATATTGCAGGTGCATGGCCATCTTGACCTGAATTGGCGTAATAATATTAATTTTAGTAACAGTTCATTAATTATATAAAATAATGGATTTAAAAGAGAAAATGGAAAGAGTATTAACTGACGTCGATCTGAAATTTAACATAATAACATCTGGAGTTCGTTCAACCCCCACAACCGCAAATTCGCCTTATCACAGGGAGGGTCCTCCTTAACAATAATCGAAAAATAAAAGTCATGAATTACAGATAAATCTTCGGGAAATTTCCCGTTCCAAGACAAGTACGTAAACATTCTATCCTCCTCAGCCTCGTTTTAAATCTGTTTTTAGAATCCTGATAAGCGTACAATGGCCCTGGAGTGGTTATTGGATTCCCATATTTGTTGAGCCTATAATGTGGCGTCAAGACGCTGAAAGCCGACGCTTTAGAATGCGCTGATGTAACTTTAAAATGACAAATGATGGTAGCCGGTGATTCAGAGATATGGCGACGCTTTATGATTAGATGTGAGACACTTTTACAGTGGAGCTGAATCTGCTACTTTTTTATCTGATGGATAGTGAGTTTCCCTATAATGATTACCTGATAAAATAATTACGTCAAAAGTGTAATTGTATTGTCAGGGGTCTCCAAATTTAAATTACAATTTGAATTTCACGTCAAGGAAATAAAGGAATATTAAACTTGTATGCCCTGTTATGATGCGATGGAAGAAATTCGAACTTGATTCAACCGATCAGTCTTCAATATACGGTATGATACATTTGACAAGTATAAGGGAAGGAGAGAGGAGCATTCCTCAGGTCAAAATAAGCCAAAAGTTTATGTAAACTAAGGTTTAGAAATGCACTATTTTCAAGGTATGTTTTGAATTCTAAGTTTTGAAGAAAAAAATCAATTTTATTCAAGTAAAGATAGCTTCCCGAAATTGTATAGGGTAATACCTAAATTTAAGATAAAATGATGCTAGTAATTTTATATTTTAGTTGTCAGTGTAGTTTTGAGAAAATCGCCCTTAAACTGTGTAAATTCCAGTACACATTGTAACAGGTTGGATTTGATTAAAAGTTTTATTATTAACTAGAAATCGAAAGTAAATGAGAAATACATTAAGTAAAAACATACTAGGAAAAATGGTGACAGGATAATAATTTTAATTTGAGTGACAGTTAAGAATAAAGTTACAGTTTATAAGAAAATATGAATTTAGAGAGAATATCCGTTTAAATTAATAAAGTATAGAGAAGTAAAATAGAACAAGAGAAAACAAAATGGTATTGGAAAAGGTAAAATTAAAAATGTATACAGTAAAAAGTAATCTGGTGCAAGTTGGAAACTATAGTCAGAAAATTATTTGTAAGTAGAAATAAGAGTGTAGTGGTTAAAAAGAAAAAAGTGTCGGGTAACTAGGAGACGAGAGGGAGAATAATAATTAGAAGAAAAAATTGTATGAAGTTTTTAGATTTGTATGAAATAAAGAAGAATAAATAAGTAATTGTCGAAGAA
Source organism: Anoplophora glabripennis (assembly GCF_000390285.2). Classification (NCBI taxonomy): domain Eukaryota; kingdom Metazoa; phylum Arthropoda; class Insecta; order Coleoptera; family Cerambycidae; genus Anoplophora; species Anoplophora glabripennis. Next base: position 407,921 of record NW_019416363.1, on the reverse strand, counting down.
GAACCAAAGAAAAATATATAGAAAAAGAAAAGGAGAAGATACTTAATTTAAATCGAGTTCTGAAAAAAAGTACTGAAAAAGTCAAAAGAAGAAAATTAAATTAAATTAGAAGATATAAGAGAAAATTTGAGGATACGAAGTTAGTGCATGATAGATGTCAAAGGCTGGCAGTAAGAGAAACTAGTAAAAAAAGAGTATTTATAAAAGGACCAAGAAAGTTAAAATGCAAAATAAGAGAAAATAACCTTCCAATAAAGAATCAACATAGTAAAGGTTAGTAATATCTTTTTGAATGTCGTAGAAAAACAGAAAAGGGAAAAAGATCAAGGAGCAGAATAGCAAGACCGGTACCAGAGTGAATCAAGGAGTAGCGAGGTGTTGGTAGCAGACATTAAGCATTGGAAAGAGGAGATAGTTAGCTGTTAAGACAAGAGGAACAGAAAAGCATTGCAGAGCGAGAGTTAACCAGGTGGACAATGGATATAGACTATAGAAGTTGTAATTAGGTAAAAGAAATTGTATATCTAGAATAAGTATTGTTTGTTAGAGATAAGTTTGGCGTAGGACAGAGATAGGGTAGATAGAATTTATAAACAGAAAAAATATAAAATGTTTAAAAACAGATTCTTTACATACTACATATTTTGTTTTCTGAAAAATAGTAATATCTAAAATTCACATAGAAATCAGATAATCATTATAGAACCGACTACTGAGATTAAAGAATTTGTCATCATGCTAAATTAAATTTCTCAATAAGACTATAAACAATTTGGCTATCATTAAAATTAGTAAATTTATAACAATTCAAAGTTCAGAATAATTTTTCAAAATAGTGGACATAAAAGAAAATAAAGTTAGAAATCTATATTAATAATAAAATCAAACTAAGTGACTGAAATTATCTGGCATTCAAGAATTAGCTAGCACGGTAAGTAGAATTTTGGAAATATTTATCTATTTTAAAAATACTATAAGTCATTCAAATTTTATATTCAAAAAAATATTAATTTCACTTTAAAAGAAAATACAAAATTTTATAATACTCCTTAAGGCACTCAACAATAAATAGCAACACTAAATAAAAACAGTAACACTAATTGAAATTAAGGAAACAAATCATCATTACAAATTTTTTAATTGAATTAAAATAAAATTAAATTAAATTAGAAAAATAAATATTCATTAATTTATAGTATTATAAATATATGTGATGTAGATTAAAAAAATCGACTATTTTTTTTCAAAAATTATAATAAAAAGGGTTTTAATTCAGTCTTCACAGAAATGGTGATATTCAGTTATCAGTCATATTAATTTGAAAGACTTGATAAACTTATCAATTTTGACTTCTAAATGCCTTTTTTATAATATTTCATGGTAACTTGAATCATTTTGCCTGAAACTGGAGAAAAAAGTGTAATTATAACATAAATTTAACTTTGAATTTGAATAATTTTTGTACGAGTAGATTTATTAAAAAATGATAAGGTGCATTTTTTGTAGAACGTTCAATTCCCTACAAAAATACGTTTCGGTCATTTAAATCCGTCTATTGGTTTTTAAGATATAAATTCCGAAATTGAAAAATAATTTTTCCCATGCTATTTAAATAGAAAATAGAAAATCGCGATGCGCGGCCTCTAAATATTCATATTAAGAGTTCCGATTTTTATAGGCATCTCTCCTCATCTCCCTAAATTTATTTCAGAGGGGATTTTGAAAAAAAAATAGTCGATATTTTTTTTTAATCAGTTTAAGTGATGCCAATGGGATATATTTAGGGGTGGTTTTATGAAAGCTTGGGGTCAATGGAATAATTCTGACTAAGAATTCAGCGCCTCAAAATACTTAAGGATATAGTTTCGTAATCGCCTCTAATCGTTTTTTTTTCTGCCAAGATAATTCACATCTGCATATCTTCTGCATATTTGCATTGACATTCCAAACGAAGAAAATTATAAAAATAGGAATTAATTACATGTTTTACTATATTCGCTTATTAGTTTATTATTACCCTGTATGTAGGTATAAAATAATAATAATTCAGAAAAATTATTCTTAGCTCAATTTCTAGCACTCCGTATATGAGTTCTCAGAATGTTATGCTTGAGTGTAAAGCAATTCCTGCATGCTGAAAGTCCAAATGAGGGGATGGATGAAAGGGAATTTACTGAAGCAGAAAATAGCAATGCCAAGAAACGGAACAAATTCGTTCGTGTTCTATGAATTCAAATACTCATTAAATTTGGTTGGCATGTGTAATTCATTATAAATACCAATAACTAGGAGAAACGACGTAGACCTTGATTTATAACGGTTGAATTAAAAACCTTTGTTGATTCTGCAATGGAGAAGAATTATATGGTCTGTTGGTTTTTTATTAAATAATGAGAACCAGTTGATTATCTGACACTACTATGGTAGTGATTATATGAGTGGATTGAACTGAGAAGTCCACTTTTAGGAAACATTTTCTCTCTATACGAAAATTACAGAAGACAGTTTGCTTTTATACGGGGTGCTGGGGAAATACCTTTCGTAAAATTAACATCACTTTGACCTTAAAGTTCATTAGAACCTATAACCAAAACTTGACAGTTATCAATAAAAGCGAGTTAACATTCTATTTTTCTCTAAAATCTGGTAATGTCATGTAATCTTCGCATAGACTTATTTCCAACTTCTATAATTTTGAAAAGAAGTCTGTAAAAGGAGTAGGAGGATGAACAGACGGGATACATCCAAGACAAGACAAGAATAGTGAGATAAATCTAGAATGTAGAAAAGAATAATTTCAACTCGAAGGAAAAGCTAAAAAAAAATAATACATCCTTTTTAAAATTTATATTTCTTGTTGTTCTGGTTTTGCACTAAAGTAGTTTGAGAAATATGATGCACTGATTTTTTATTTAATGATCATGTGTAGAATTTGATGAAGTTGCAATAAATTTTTTTTATTAAGTGTTCATGGAGCATAAGTAGACACATTGTAATAAATGAATGTAGCTAGAATCAAGTTCACCAAATTTTCATTTTACCATATCCAATAGAGAAGTTGATATAGGTACCTATAAGTTGCGTTCCAAACTAAACAGGACTTTTTAAAAATAAGAACAAAAAGCTTTTTGGCAAAATAATATTTTTTTTAGAAATAGTCTCGTTACTATTCAATACAGCAATTTGCACGTTTAGTTTTAGATCGTCCTTCGGATGGGTTCTACATCCACAAAAGACAAAAGTTGTAGATCATGCAATTGTCTACAAAAATTGTCCCTATACTTCTTTCTTCCTATGAATCACCATGCCTGAGATATCATCATTTCAAAAGGTGAGGAAGTCGCATAATACATGATATGCACACATTTCCGCACCACGTATGAGGTAGTATACGCGTTTTTTTTTAACGTGGTTTACTGTTATTCAGTTAAAATAATATTCTATTAAAAAAAATTGTACTATTGGTAATTATTAATTCAACTGGAACGAATTATTGTTGATTTCGGGAAAATTTTAATCGGACTGCTAATCTTCAAATGCTACTTCAACAATGTTTTCTTCGCTTTCTTTTTTATCTTCCTCCTCTTGCTGGATATGTACGAATTATTAGCTCCAAAATGTTATTTATTAATTTCCAACCCCAGTCTTCTGGGTTCAGTTGATTACCTAGCCACACTTGAACTTGATAGTATACTCGATATAAGTGTTGATAAGCAGAAGCAGATGTTGAAGGAAGACAAATCTTAAATATTTATATTTATATACAATCAATTTTTTTAGAGCTCCATATAAAGCAAGTAGAAAGCGCATCCCGTTTTTAATGATGACTTATGGAGAAAAGTTAATCTTTTTAAATACTTCTGCGCAATCAATTGAATCATTAAGTTATTTTTCAACCAATTTAAATACTGATGTTTCACCCCTTCTAACCATTGCTGATGTAGTATCGCAGCCAGTTATTGCATGTAAAAATAATATATGATTTTGATATTTTGGACAAGCAGATAAACTCTTCGATGAATAATATATTTTTGATTGTTGCTTTCCAGGTTTCAAAAAATAAACAATCTTATCAAATGGAGTTCATACAGTCAGTAGTATTAATAAATCAACATCTTCACCAACAACGATAATTGTATTTGTTTCACTGAATTGTTCTATTGCTGTTTCAATTATGAGGACATCAGGGTCATTATCAGCTTGTTTTACTAATGGTTACAGTTGTAAATTTTTCATATAACATTGAAATGAAACGAGACTTGTTGTGAGTATTTACAAGAAATTGTTGTTGGTTTGTTGGAACTATCATAAATTGATCAAAAATTACATCAGAAGATAAATATGCTTTTGTAGTTCGATGATGTTGTTCTACAGCTTTAATATTTTTCTTATAATCAGTATAACCATGAAACACTATAGCCACTCTATGACCAAAATGTCTATGTACATACTGAATGTATTTATCAAAAATAACGTTAAATGTTTCTTCTCGATTCCATACAACGCGGTGTAATATACAGCGTGGTAAAAAAGTTCTGCATAAAATTCATATTTTCGTTAAACAATTTTTTTTTCGAAAAACGTTGAGACCCGTCGATTTTTATTTGATCCAGGGCACCTTGTTATGTTGAAATTTTTTTATTCGATAATCCACTTACGGCAGCGATGACATAATTTTGTTTTAAATGACAAAGCATATTGTTTTCGGTCGAAATTGATGACAGTGATAATTATCTAAACAACGGTGTGAAAATTTTGATGTCTTACATAACAATTTTTTTTAGAAAAATGCACCTTAAGTTCTTGAATGCAATAATTTGCTGTTTACGGATCAAATGCCTTAGAAAAAAAATTATTCGGCAGAAAGCATTTCAGATAACTTAAGTTGCAACTGGTGTTATGTAATATTTGCGGAATTATTCATCAGATATTGTCAGGATCCTGATTAAACTGCAAAATTTAGAACCAAGTTCAACCGCACAAAATCCAAATAGTATGTAGCAAATTAAGGTCGACTTTTTGTCTTCGAGTTTGCCGATAAATTCCTCAAAAAAAAAAGATCCAAAGAAATGTTTACTTGAAAGGAGTAGATTACCTGAAATATTGAAGACTAAAAATCAGTACCGATTTAACATTCTTTGGTGAAATCGTTTAATTCGAAATGGCAAAACTTAGTGAACGCGAAAGAATTGATATTTTGAGGATGATTGGTTTCGGCGATAAGTTACGAACCCATCAAGAAGCTTGCCAATTATTTAATGCAACGTACCCTGACAGACCACCAATTACGCAATCTACGGTTAGTAGGGTACTGGCAAGGTTTGAGGAAACTGGTAGTGTGAAAGATGCTCCTCGTGCGGGTCGTCCTAGAGTAGATGATGAAACTAGATTGAATATCCTGGTGGAGCTCCAGGACAACCCTCATTCTAGTACAAGGTCGATTGCATTGAACAATGATATTTCACATGTAACTGTGGTGAACTTTCTCAAAAAAGAGAAATTTCACCCCTATAAGGGTCACTTGATACATGCATTGACTGAGGACGACCCAGACCGCCGTCTCCACTTTTGTGAAGATTTAATGCATCGATGTAACGGAGACCCCGACTTCCTCAAGAACATAATTTTTTCTGACGAGGCTACTTTTTATCTTAATGGATCGGTGCATCGACATAACTGCCGGTATTGGTCTCAGGAAAACCCGCACTGGGTGCAAGAAGTAGATCATCAGCACCCCCGAAAGGTGAACGTTTGGGCGGGAATAATAGGGCGTCGTATTTTAGGCCCGTATTTTTTCGAGGAAAATTTAACTGCTGCTCGCTATTTGGATTTCCTGCGGTTCGATTTGGTCCCAAGCTTAGCAGAGTTATTCCCGAACAACGAGGATCCTGATATTCCTGAGGAAAGAATTTGGTTTCAGCAGGATGGTGCACCGCCCCATTATGGAGTGCAAGTACGGGAGTACTTGAATAACACGTTTACTGGCCGGTGGATCGGGCGACGCGGAACAATCGAGTGGCCTCCGCGTTCGCCTGATTTAACACCTCTAGACTTTTTTTTGTGGGGCTATTTGAAATCGCGTGTGTACACAAACAGACCAGGTGATTTGGAAGAACTTAAAAACCGTATTCGTTTTGAAATAAATCAAATCGACCCGGGAATGCTTGAACGAAGTGTAGACGGCGTTTACACACGCTTAGGACAATGCCAAATGGTACAGGGTGGGCAATTCGAACAATTTCGCTAGACTTACACAAACATTAGTGTAATTTTACTCGTTTGAAATGTAATTTTGTCAACTTTGTCCTTTTCGGAGCCATTAATAGTGTAAGTAGACAATTATCACTTATAAGAACTTAAGGTGCATTTTTCTAAAAAAAATTGTTATGTAAGACATCGAAATTTTCACACCGTTGTTTAGATAATTATCACTGTCATCAATTTCGAACGAAAAAAATATGCGTTGTCATTTAAAAAAAAATTATGTCATCGCTGCCGTAAGTGGATTATCGAAAAAAAAATTTTTCCACATAACAAGGTGAACTGGATCAAATAAAAATCGACGGGTCTCACCGTGTTTCGAAAAAAAATTGTTTAACGAAAGTATGAATTTTATGCAGAACTTTTTTACCACGCTGTATATTCTCCATTGATGAAGTGAGTACTATATGTGTTTTGAATGTATATCGTATGGTTTGTATGTATTAGTTAAATGATGTATATAAGCGACGTACGCGTGCATATTAGTATTTTCGATTTTTGAAATGGTGATATCTCAGGAATGGTGATTCGCAGGAAAAAAGTATTCGGACAATTTTTGTAGACAATTATATGATTTATAACTTTTGTCTGATCTATTTTTATGATAACACCTACCGTTTATGAGAAAAATGCAAAAAAAAAACGATATTTGCAACATTTGACCTTGAATACATTTTTTAGCACGCATGGGATATGTGACGACTTTTAACATTTTACTTATAATAGTGTACCAAAGTCCTATACCAATATTTAGCTCTTTGCGAATTATTGTAAACTTATATGCACGTTTGAGAAGCAAATCACGTAATCTCAACAGTTCAGTTCTCAAACAAATCCACACAAGTCACTTTATTGTCATTAACTCCTTAGCAGTGTATCGTCGAAACATGGGAAACACAAAGTTCTTGTTAACGAAAATATAGAATTCGGGCCCCACGTTGGGCGCCAATCTGTAGGGGGTATCCTTAATCCAGGTCTAGCTCAGTAAGCAAAATACAGCTCCTAAGAGGAAAATAGCGCCAAAACACTCTCTGGCGATGCGCTGCTACTAAACAACAATGACAGATCGACGTCAAAATCCAGCGGACGGTTGATTATATAATATAGTACATCTCTGCTACACCACTACATTTTGGTTTATTTTGACCGGATTATAAACAGTCACCATAAGCTTGCTTCGTCAACCGAAATTTTTCAGTAAAATTTTTACCAAGTTTGAAGCAAAACAATATTAGCTTTTTGTTCGATGCTCATTTTGAGTTACGGGTTACACAAACATACTGTCACTTCAGACGCAACTACTCCGCGTCCAAATGTCATGAAATTTTGACACTACATCAGTGAAGGATCCACCTTTCCAACGCATGTAATTACCAATAGATGATCTCACTAGAAATACTTACATTCAAAAAGTCCTGTTTATTTTGGAACGCACTTTGTATGTTACGACTTACCTTTTAATTATTGTTTTATTCAAAATATACTTGTTTACGAAAAATATGTACATTAGAATCTCCAATTCGCAGGCATGGAATTTACGTATATCTACATCAGCCGTCAGCCCGCTGCAAAAAATCCGTATGATTTCTCCATGTATGCCCTTCAAGGTATCGTTATTTATGCGCATGATGAACAATTACAATTAGTCGGTAACGGTAGAACATGCACCGGTAAAGGTAATTGTTAATTGCAAAAAAAATCGCGTTTTACTATATTTACAGGTATGCCGAGCACACTAGACGGTATTTTAGCAACAACAATTAATCGGAAAACGGTCGGCATACCGGCAGAGTGGAACCGAAGGGTCGGGTGACGCCCTTAAAAGTGTAAATAAATATTGCATTTGTAAATGATAGTTACATGTATGCCTATTCGAAATTCAATGTTTTTTTGGCATAAAGTGCACAATTTCCAAAGGGCATATGGTTCCCGAAGGTCTAGCTAATTTCACAATTGTATGACTGTGTATTAATTGCACAGGTATGACAATGATAGTTACACGTATGCCCTTTTAATACGAGTATATCATCCATTACGATGAGATTCATTATAAAAATCATCGGCATACAATTTGTAAGGGATCTACCTGGTGGCATACGCGAAAAGAGAGTGCAAATTTTTAGGTTATATTTCAACGATAGTGCCACGTATGCCATTGTTATTTTTGTTAAATATTTACCTAATTTTTGTCAAACGGCATACGATATGATCAAATCTTGTTCAAAATCGACCAAGTTTGTCATTTTCAGTAGGCATCGATTACCCAACTTAACCGAAACTTGTTAATGGTAATACTATTAATGGTGAATGCGGAGTTTGATCGAGTTACATCCCGAATATAAACCGAATAACACTTTGCTTAATGCCATTGTACCAGGTAATTTTGTATTGGTATGTTGAGAGAGATGTGTTCATTTTGTTTTTTACCTTTTGAAATATCAGAATGAGTCCGGTTCGAGATGACTGTCTTTTATACGAAGTGAATACTTAATGCTTTTATATGCTTTAGTAAATTTGTTCCAAAATAATAAGGAATGGCAGCAGATTAATGGGCTGTTGGTTTTTTGATGGTTGTGAATTTTACCTATGCTTGGTGTTTAAATTTATTTTATTGAAATGAAATAATAAGTGATTTACTAAAAGCTATCCACAATAAAAATAACATAATAATTGAAATTACGGATTTTATTTACAAATTTAAAATATTACATATTTTTGTTAATTAAAATAAATGGTGTAAAAATACTGTGGTGTTCACATGTTACAATATTAGATTACAAAATAGGAACAACGCATTACACACTTGCGTATTATCTACCACATAATATTTATTTTGCTTTAATACATTTTCAGTGCATAATCACATGCAAACAGTCTAGACGGGATGAAAACTATGAAATTATTTATTATACAGGGTGTCCGCTAATTTCACCGGCAACGTTTGACTGCATATTCACAACGATAAATAAATACGATCTACGAAAAAAAGTTAGATAGAAACTTTTTTGTTTTTGAGTTACAGGCAAGTTGCCAAAAATAAAACCAATTTAATTAATAAATACATAACCCTTTTACCCATCCCGTTAAAATTTGGTACTTTTATTTTGACTATTAAAGCATATTATTTTTTAAAGCTTTAGTGAAATTGATATATTGGGTGATAATTTTCTCCGGTTCTCCTTTTAACGGTCAAAACTTTTACAGTGGTCGTATTTTTTTAAAACGGGCAGTAACATTGAAAACATGGTTTGATTTAAAAAAAATTGTCTCTTGAGAAAATAGCCTACAGTAAGCCATTCTTGAGAAAAATGGCAGGTCTGTGCGTTTTGGTTTGCGTAGCACTGTCACGGATTTAAAACTTTGAGATCAGTAGGCGATGAAAACAAGATGTTGATTGCTGTGGTTGTCAGGTAATGTTATTATTGTCGTATTTCTTTAGGATTCTCATCGCTCCAGAGATGCAGATTATAAAGTGTCTGCAGTGTATCAAGACAACTAAATGTATATTAAACTATTGTTCATAAAACTTTAAAAAAGCAATTTTTTCGACCATTTCACTTAACTCCTGCTCAAGAACTGGAAAATTTAGATTCCAACGCATGTCTACAGTTTGCTTCGCAGATGATAATAATTTTCTTCAAAAATTGTTTTGTATTCACGAATTTCGTTTTACAAGGAACGGAGTTGTAAATTTTCATAATTTGCTTGTGTGGAGTGATGAGAATTATAAAGAAACACAACAATGATATTACCTGATAGCCAAAGCAATCAATACCTTGTTTTCATCGCGTCCTGATCTCAAAGTTTTAAATCCGTGACCTGCAAATAATGCCATTTTATAATGGCTTTCTGTAGACAATATTTTTTTAAAAATAAAACGACCTTTTCAATGTTGCTGTCCGTTTTAAAAAAATAAATGTATGTAAAAGTTTTGACCGGTAAAAGGGAGAGGTAACCGGAGAAAACTATCACCCAGTTATCGATTTGACTAAAGCTTTAGGAAATAATACGCCATAGTAGTCCTAATAAATGTGCTAAATTTTAACGCGATCGGTAAAAGGGTTATGAAGTTATTAATTAAATAAGTTTTATTTTTGACAACTTTGTAGGCATGCAACTCAAAAACCAGAAATTTTTTATTTAACTTTTTTCGTAGATCGTATTTATTTATCGTTGTGAATATGCAGTCAAACGTTGTCGGTGAAATTTGCGGACACCCTGTATAGAGTGGCCCATTAAGAACCGGGACACTCCCCCAAAAATTTTTTGATATACCTACACGAATGGAATTAATCTTTATATATGTAGCGGGTGTTTATATTTGAGTTAACTTTTTAAATTTGCCGCCATTTGTTTTTTTTTGTACTAGAATCGTTTTGGTTCTTTGACAGATGTTAAATAGAAACATGGGGGTTAACAAATATGGAAAAGTATACGATTGAACAGCGCGTCTTTATTGTTAAAAATTATTTTAAATTTGATGAAATTATGCAGAAGTTGGAAGAAAGTATCGTACAAAGTATTGAAAAACAAATTGTCCAACAAAAAGCATCATTCGAAGTATTGTGAATAAATTAGAAGAAAGAAGAAAGAAAGAAAGAAAGAAAGAAAGAAAGAAAGAAAGAAAGGAACTGGTTCAAATCAAGATCAAAGAAGTAAAATTTACAGTCGTAGTGGTCGTTCATAGCAAATATTGCAGATGTTAATTGCTCGTTGAGAGCAATTAGGCATTAAACCAACCACTTTATTCAATATTTTGTATAAGGATCTTCACTTAAAGGCTTACAAATACAGTTAACACGAATATTATTATCAAGTCATCAATTGTTAACTGCGTTTTTGCAGTAAAAGAAGAAAATGTTGATTTTTTTAAACAAAATTATTTATAGTGTTGAATCCCATTTTTATGAATACCCACAGTAATATTAGAACATCCAATGCATCCACAAAAAGTAACTGGATGGTGTGTTTTTTGGTCTCGTGGAGTGATTGGTCCATACTTCTTCAAAAGTGAAGCTGGAAACGTTGTTGCTGTGAATGGTGTTCGATATCGAACGACGACTAATCACTTTGAATGGGATGAATTGGAGCGTATTGATATGCAAAATATGTGGTCTCAATAGGACGGTGCAATATGTTATACAGCAACGGAAACAATCGATTCCTTGAAACAAGAATTTGGTAATCGAATCTTGAAGAGAAATTATTAATTGGCCACCAAGATCATGCGACCCATCATCATTTGAATTCTTTTTATGGTTCTTTTCGAAAAGCAAAGTTTGTGCTTAAAATTCTTAAACCATTCAACATCTGAAAAAAAACATAATTCACTAAAGTTCACTAAATCACTAAACTAATTCACTAAAATCACTAAAGTTGAACCACTATTGTGTGAACACGTGATAGAAAATTTTGCTAAAAGGATTTAAGGCTTGTAGAGCTGCAAGAGGTAGTCACTTATCTTACATTCTTTTCCATTATTGACCACAACATGTCTACTTTAATATTCAATCTCTAGTTGTTTGGAATAAATTGTATTTTATTACGTTAACTCAAATTTGAACAACTTTACTTGACCAATTACAATAATAAAATAAAATCCGATATCAAAAGTGACCCAAAACAATTCTATATAATAAAGAAAAAGAAGCAGTTGTCAAACATATCTACTACTATGAATTATAATACTAACACAATTACGTCTCTACCTGAAATTGTAAGTTCTTTTGCGGAATTTTTTATGCATAAGTAAGGATCTGTTCACCGACAACACGAGTTAAATGACGTTTGACAGATTTAATACCTGCCTCCCACAAGCCACCAAAATGAGGGGCAGAAGGCGGATTAAAATGCCATTCAATGGCTTCTTGTCCAGCAGCTAATTCCATACATTCTACGAGTTTCCCATAACCACCTACAAGATTTGCCCCACGATCACTGTGGATGTGAGACCATCGACCTCGTCTAGAGATAAAACGGCGCAAGGCAGCTAGAAATGCTTCTGATGACAAATCAGACACTAATTCAAGGTGTATAGCCTTTGTGGCAAAGCATACAAAGAGACAAGATTTTGCTCCTCGATGTTTACCAAGTGTTACAGAAAATGGTCCACCATAATCTATTCCAACTCGTGAAAAAGGTTTTATTTGAGATATTCTACTAGAAGGTAAATCTGCCATAAAGGAAGTAACAGATGTAGGATTTACCCGAAAACACTTAATACAAGTAGACAGAACCTTTTTAATGGCTCTTTTTGCAGATAATATCCAAAAGTTTTGAGAGATCAGAAATTGTAGAGATTGTAAACCAGGATGCAAATATTTTTTATGAGTGTCCTCGATAATGAGAGATGTCAACCTATGATCACGTGGAAGTAAAGCAGGATGTTTGGTTTTAAAGGGCAACGAAGAATTGGAGAGACGACCGCCCACCCTGAGCACTCCACTTTCATCAAGAAACACGTTTAATTTACGCAATGGTTTCGAACAAAATTGCTTGGTTTGTAATCTATGGATGTCCTCTCGAAAGGCAATATGTTGAACATGTCTAACTAAAGCAAGTAGTGCCTCATTTAATTCTAAACATGAGAATGGTGTAAATCTCTTGGAAGAAGGTGACTTACAATTTTGTATAAATTTACGACAATAAGCCACTATTCGAATAATAGCTGATAACGAAGAATATTTTCTAATTAGTTCATCAAAATAATCTATAATCAGAAAAGAAAACATTGATTTCCTTTCATCAACGGCAATTTCCGTAGAAAGATCAAGGTTACTTTCGCCCATGAAGGTTATTGGCCAACTCTCTGGGGATGAGGATAACCAGGAGGGGCCATTCCACCATAACAACAAATTTATTAGTTCTCCAGGAAACAAACCTCTTGTAGCACAATCAGCGGGATTGTCGCTCGATTGCACGTGATTCCAACAGTCTGGAGAAGTCTTTTCTTGAAGACGAGAGACGCGATTTGCTACGAAAGTTTTCCACTTGTAAGGTGGAGATCTTATCCAAGTTAGGGCAATTGAAGAATCAGAGTAACTATATATTTTTGAAATTGATAGTTTATTGGAGAAAATATCTAAAAGATAGTGTATCAACTCAGAAAGTAGAACTGCAGCGCACAATTCTAATCTCGGAAAAGAAATTTTTTTAAAGGGGCTACTCGACATTTTGAACTAACTAAATTTAGAGAGACCATCCCAGAAGAGTCTACCAAATGAAGATATACGACAGCAGCATAGGCTGATTCGGAGGCATCTGCAAATCCATGCAATGAACCAAATTTATATTAATCTACTGTTATCCGTCTATTAAGTTTTAAAGAACTAAGTAAAGGTAACTGAGATTTATATATTTCCCAGCGATTTAAAATTTCAGGAGGTGGAGGATCATCCCATCCCAATCACAAAGTCCACAATTTTTGTATTAAAAGCTTAGAAATAAGAGTTACAGGGGTAAGAAAACCTAACGGATCAAAAACTCGAGCTAGATCAGAAAGAATCGTACGTTTCGTACAAGGACCTGCAATAGGTGTAACTATATATGAAACTCAATAAATTTGATTTTTCAAAATGAAGTTTGTTAGGCGCCTACCATTAACATTCAGTCTTTTTCAGAACAAGAAGTAATAAGCCCTATGAAAAAGTTGAAACCCAAATTAACAGCTGGACCGGATCTTGTGCCTTGTTTAATCTCTTCTAAAATCCAAAACAATACCTAATATTTGGAAAACGTCTAAAGTTAGTTCTATATATAAAAAAGGTGATAGATCTGATGTTAATAATTATAGACCAGTGTCAATTATATGTAATTTTTGCAAGGTATTCGAGTTTTTGCTTCATAATTAAATTTTTTTTAACAAAAATTCTAATCTCACCGTATCCGTATCAGCATGGTATCTTCAACAAATCTACGGCAACAAATCTCATGATTGTTACGCAAGACATTGCTGAATCAATAGATAATGGGTCTCTCGAATGAGTTAATTGCGTTGTTTAAGTCTTATCTTAATTGTCGTGCTCAATATGTTGAAATTCGTGGATTTAAATCAACTCGATATGTTGCAGTATCAGGCGTGCCACAAGGTTCCGCGTTAGGTCCACTGCTATTCAGTATGTTTTATTAATGACATAGGCCATAAACTTAATACAAAATTTTTGTTATACGCTGACGACGCAAAATTGTATAAAAGAGTCGAATGTATATAGGACTGTATTGAACTTCAAAAAAATCTGAAGGTGATTAGTGAATGGCGTATACCAAATGGGCTTCAATTAAACATTAAAAAATGCAATAGTATGTCATTTACAAAAAAAGACGCCAACTGCATATCACTATTCACTGAATGGCAATCGTATTTCTAGAGTAGATATGTTTAGAGATCTAGGTATTCCATTTGACACAAAACTATCTTTTTCTCATCACATAAATACTGTTATTTCTGATAGTCCTGACTGAGATTGAATTAATGGTGTAAATCCATTAAACTGTTTTTAAATATTTATAAATGCAACATTGTAAGACAGTTATTTAAACAATACTATTGTTTTTGACTGGATTTGATGGATTTGACTTATTACCCAGAAGTAACAACAACTCAAAACTATCTATCTCTTTCTTGTTCATAGTATAACTTGTAAGTTTTTTGAGACATTGAGCTACATTGCTTGTTTTTACCGAGAAATTATTCAATTACGACTAATAAGACACAAATATGACTGAAAATTAATAGACAAATATTGTCGATCCACTAAATCTTTGTTGTTATACTCGTATAGGTATACAATATTAAATACACTTATCTGGAGTAATTTGCCGAATAAATAGAACCAAAGCTTTCGTTTTCAAAGAAGTTAAATTGTGGATTTATTAAAGAGTTACCTAAGCTTTCTAATGAATTAAATTTTTCAACATCCCATGCCTCACGTTGTTTTGGTTTAAAATTAAACAGTGTATTCTCAAGTTTTTTTTACTGATGTTTATACAATTTTAAAAAGTTCCCTCTGTCAATAATTTTTAAAACATACAGATCAAAGAAATTAACGTAAATGTTTAGGTATAGATATATTAATATCTTTATTACTACATATATTCCTTCTGGTCTGTCTGCAAATATTATTCAACCGGTCTAATCATCTATGGTGAAGGGTAGATAATATTTTTGTTCGCCAGGCGTAATAGGTTTAGTCTGGGCACAAGTAGTTTCGCTTTCACTGTTAGAATAACAATTATCCGCCCATGTCTTAATAGAGGCCTTTCAGTTGGATTTAGTGATGATACATATATTTATTTAATCATCTAATTTAATTTAGCTTAATTAAAACTGATATCATTTTTGTTAATTACAATAAAAATATAAGAGACATTTATTCATTTTGCTTAAATCAGATATTACGTGTAACTGTTTTAAAATGACAAGAGAGTATTTTTTTACTTCTGTTTTAAAGTGCTGATGCAAATAAGTTCAAGAATATATGTTTTTTTTGGGAAGTATAGAAATGAGACCTCTCAGAAAGGGAAGTTACATTCTAAGTATTGTTTGTCAAATTACTTGTTCTTCATAATATCGACTTGGACCAGGGCAGATTTGGTTAAATCGTAATAATTATGAAATTTACAACTTTACAAATTAATTGCACCTACATGGTGACCCAAAACTGATAGTTGGCCTCCATAACAGGAAAATGGAAAGGGCGAATAGAAGACCTTATCTAAGGCTCTCATGGATGAAATAAGGCTTTAACATAAAATTCCGTTTTGATAAATTTACCGCCCTAAGGGCTGGATGTCATCGAAGTTATATTGACCATTTATGTACATATTTTTTTATATAATATGAAAGTTCTCTTTTTCTAAACAACTTTTATTGAAAAATGTTCACGATATCTTGTTTTGCTCATTCAGTTTTTCTGTAATGGCAGACAACCATCGGATCTGGTCGCACTGTATACCTATACCTAACTTTAATTAAAAAACTCCGTATAATATAGGAACGCAGCTTCGACGAGAGATTATATTTTCCTAGTTTGGAACAAAAGTGCATTACACTGAAAGCAGCGCCACCCTCGTATTTTAAAATGGATTTTATACATGAACTTAGTAAATCCATTATACAGGGTGTCCCTGACATGTCTTTACAACTCTCCACCAGATACAGTGCGGATCAAAATAAGTCGATTTAGCTAAACTTGCCTTAGTTCAAAGTTGCTCCGTTTGGGCGCTATACGGCCCTAAAGTTGCAATTTTGAAATCGTTTTATTTTAATAAATTTAAAACGCCTTATGCGATATTGCCGACATTTGATAAGTTGACATCACTCTAAAGGACACTAAACCCCATACCAAAATTATGAGAGATATCATTCCATTGGCATAGAACTTGGGTTTTCTAGTAACTACACCACACCTTTCATAATTCTACACCAATAGAAGAATATTTTAAGATCAAATTTAGATTAAGTAAATTATTTACAACAAAAAAAGGTCTCACGACTCAATTACTCTCATCGTTTATTCGGAAATTTGTAATTTTAATCATTGGCTGCAATTTTGACACAAAAATTAAATTAGGAAAAAATTATTTACAATTGTTCCTGATATTTTTTAAATAAAAATGAAAATTTTTAACAAACACGCTTATTCGTTACGGCGTATTTCCATATGGGTTTTGTGTATTAGTTATAACTTATCTCAATTTTTTAAGAATGGCAAATAAGTGAATATTGAAAATTATCGTCCTATATCTATGCTTTCCAACTTTTCTAAAATTTTTGAAATTAAACTGTATAATCGCATATACAATGTTATTAGAGGTCAGTTAGTGGTGGAACAGCACGGTTTTATTATGAACAGCTCCACTGTTACAAATTTGATAGTATTTACTCAATTTGTATCTGATACTTTAGATAAAGGCGGTCAAGTAGACACTATTTATACAGATTTTGCAAAGGCATTTGACAGACTTGATCACCAAATCCTTTTAAAGAAACTTGTCGAATTTGGCTTTAATAGCAACGCGTTATCACTATCATACTTAAATAATAGAGTAGTCCGATTTGTTTCATGTAATGGGTTTGTGTCACCCAATTACTTTGCAACTTCAGGGCTCAAACCTAGGGACTTTATTATTTCTAATTTTTATTAACGACATTTGTCAAATAGTTGACTGCAATAAGCTATTATTTGCTGATGATATGAAGATCTTTACATCGATTTATTCCATAGGTGATTGCTTAAAATTACAGAAGTCTTTAACCAATTTGCAAACTTGGTGTTCAAATAATAAATTGCATCTTAATATACCCAAATGTAAAATTGTTTCTTATACCAAGAAGAGACTACCTATTATTTTTGATTATGTTATTACTGACATTGCACTTTCTCGCTATGAAACCGTTAAGGACCTTGGTGTACTTTTTGATTATAGTTTATCTTTTCGGGAACACATATTCACTAAAATAAATGAGGCAGCAAAATCGTATGGCTTCATATTAAGAAACTGTAGAAACTTTAGCAACATTAAAACTTTAAAAACATTATATTATTCGTTTGTCAGGTCTAAATTAGAATATGGTTGCATCATTTGGAATCCATATTATC
>NW_019416363.1:324121-389269 GCF_000390285.2 Anoplophora glabripennis | reverse complement strand
GTGGAACAGCACGGTTTTATGATGAACAGGTCCACTGTTACAAATTTGATAGTATTTACTCAATTTGTATCTGATACTTTAGATAAAGGCGGTCAAGTGGACACCATTTATACAGATTTTGCAAAGGCATTTGACAGACTTGATCACCAAACCCTTTTAAAGAAACTTGTCGAATTTGGCTTCAATAGCAACGCGTTATCACTATTTAAATCATACTTAAATAATAGAGTCCAATTTGTTTCATATAATGGGTTTGTGTCACCGAATTATTTTGCAACTTCAGGAGTCCCTCAGGGCTCAAACCTAGGGCCTTTATTATTTCTAATTTTTATTAATGACATTTGTCAAGTAGTTGACTGCAATAAGCTATTATTTGCTGATGATATGAAAATCTTTACATCGATTTATTCCATAGGTGATTGCTTAAAATTACAGAAGTCTTTAACCAATTTGCAAACTTGGTGTTCAAATAATAAATTGCATCTTAATATACCCAAATGTAAAATTGTTTCTTATACCAAGAAGGGACTACCTATTATTTTTTAATATGTTATTACTGACATTGCATTTTCTCGCTATGAAACCGTTAAGGACCTTGGTGTACTTTTTGATTATAGTTTATCTTTTTGGGAATACATATTCACTAAAATAAATGTGGCAGCAAAATCGTATGGCTTCATATTAAGAAATTGTAGAAACTTTAGCAACATTAAAACTTTAAAAACATTATATTATTCGTTTGTCAGATCTAAATTAGAATATGGTTGCATCATTTGGAATTCATATTATCAGTGTTATAAAATCAGTATTGAAAGAAATTCAGAGAAAGTTTTTAAATTTTTGTATTTTAAAGAACTTAGAAATTATCCATAATTTGATACTCAATACAATATGTTGCTGACAAGGTTTGATATTACCAGTTTAGACGTAAGAAGAAAATGTTCTTCACTGTCTTTTTTATACAAAATATTACATAACAGTATTGATTGCTCTGTTTTTCTGTCTCAAATTCAGTTTAATATACCCAGAGAACACTCAAGACATGCGAAAACTTTTTGCTTAACATTCCTAGAACGAATCTTACTTTAAAATCACCTTTATATGTAATGTGTTATAACTTTAATAAATTATGCCACTTGTGTGACATTCATTTTGATAATTTTGAGCGTATATTGATTGGTTGTTGCTATACAATTACTAAATCAGGAACGTATCTTTTGATGATATGTGGATTATCTTTGTATTTTTTTTGTATACCTAATTGTTTCGTAATTAATGTACTAAGTTTGTATTGTATCTGTATTTAGATTAAATAACTATTTATAATTTTTGGAAGTAAAATAAAATTGCTCTGTAAATGGGGTAACTGGTGAGCAATAAAGCTATTATTATTATTAATTTGCCTCATCCGGAAGTTTATAGAGGGCACTACATTAGACGTTCTTCTGCGACTCTGTTACCCGACGCAGGGGCCGATATTACCACCAATAAACGACATAGGGGGTGGTGTTCTAGTATGGTAGCGGAGACAGGTATATATAAGATTCTATACAAAATAAAATTTTAATCGTAAACAAATTGTTACCACCTTCAGCAGAGCCTACGGAACCTGCCAATGATACAACGTGCGCAGCAAACTTTAACATTCATAGCAGCAGCCTCATTGAACACCAATAACTAAAAGCTACAATAACTGACAGCACTCAATCTGACATAAATTTAAAACACTGCAATATTGGCACTTTCAATTTACATGTAGTGCAAAGTAAATTGTGATCGTTCTGTTTATAATAGTTATTGTTTTGTATTGAAATGTTATATTACTTAAAATGTACACTGTTTAATTAATAAAATAATAAATAAGTTGCGAAAAAATGACAAATTATTTTGACATTTGTATTATGTTCTAGAGCGAAGAAGATTTTGTCGTTCTAGAACATAAAAGTATTTTGCAGCTAGGTGGCAACGAAGACTCACTTTGTCAGCTGAAAATTTAACGAAAATGTTGACTTTTGATGACAGTTTTCCAAAAGATATTTTTCTGTTATGGTAATTTATATAAATCTTCGTTGGGAAGACATAATTGATACAATTCGAAAACCCCCTGTAAACAACCACTGCCGTTGCTGCTTCCCGGCTCTCACTCTCACACCTACAACAAAGACCCCACTTTGTCGGCAACTATGCGACCATTACGGAGGATTCCAAGAGGGAAGAGTGCAGACTAGACATCCACCTCACCTCGTAACATCGGTTTCGTGCCCCATCTCTCTCCTCCTCGACTTCCACGGGAGATAACCGATCTCTTGGTGACTAAGAGTGCGCGTGCGCACTCACTTCCTGGTAGGTGGAGCTGCCGTCAGTCAGTTACGAATCCACCCAAGAACGGCAAAGTCGCGATCGCGCTAGTGCGGTGCTACTGGTGAAAATTCTTGGAAAATGTTGCAGATCTCGTATCTAATATGTGCGATATGTATATGCGGTGGGATTTTAAGCCAGGCTATGGTAAGTGTCTTTCATATTCTTTAGTGGGATTGCCCCAAGACAAAGAAATCGAAGGAATTGAGACTCGGTGTGGGTAACATTGATTTTTATTCGTTTCTGTTTGTATACACTTTAATACAAATTACATATTTTTATGTACATTTTGAGGCAATTTTCTAACTCTTAGATTTATTATATTCTAGAGATCTGTAAAAGCACCAAAAACAATTTTTCAAACTGTTTAAATATGTATTTATATTGGAACCTATCTTTAACGCTGGGTGTTCTAATGCATTTTTTCTATAATTTCTAAGACTTTGTGCTTAACATCAATTTTTAGGAATAAGGTAATATTTAGCAGGGTTAAAATGTTTTTATTTCGTAGGGTGTGTAAGTCTTTCGTAGAGAAAGAAACATACTTTCCATGTTGATTCCTTAGGAATACATCATTGGAAAACAATCTTTAATTTCTAATCTTCATAGGTATATGATTTTTAATTGATAGTCTTTCTAAATTTTATATTAGATTTTACAAGAGATTGTTTTAAGCTATTTGAAATATTTTGTCAGAATTAACATCACATAAAATGTTAGGAGTAACTACTATTCTTATGATAGAAAGTAATTTTTTAAGTTGTCATTAAATTTTCTGTACATTTTTATGGGATACAGACTGTAGGACTCATATATAACCGGCTGATAAATTCGCCGGCAAGCCAAACTGGAAGAAATTCCAAAATATGGCAATAGGTATAAGAAGACGCCATAAACTTCGGATTTCGATAAAGACCCCTTTTTCCTTTTCCATTTCCCTTTAAAAATGGAAAATGCATAGGAATTGTTATAAAGTAGGCTGTAAAATTTGTATGTTAACAGTCTTCTGCCATTCCCTAGATCAAACCCTTTGAGGTATAATTCTGGGAGGGACCTTTTACGATGAATGTTTGAAGAATATTTCCTCGAATATTTCATATTTTTATAGGAAACAGGTTCAGTGTGGGGTATGAAGTAGGTATTTACGACCTCGATTCCTTATACTGTCAATATTGATTACATAGAGTTGTGCAATAAGCTGAAAATAATATCGATCCTGAAAACCTGAATTAGTACCGTCATAAAGTATTTTGTTAATGCAATTTTCCTTCTATTATTCATTATTATTTAGAATTCTACAACAGAAAATGATAAATAGGTGTCAAGAAGTTAACTCTTGAAAGCGGCCTTACCTCTAGATTTATTTTACTTGAACTCCTAAATTCCTATAGATTGTCTACAAAATTTTTCCAGATTTTCTATTAGTTTTTCAAAATTTCTAGAATCTTTAATTATTAAATGAGATCATTTAAATATTCAAGTATTAATTTTAGTACTAAAATCATTCACTCACTTTATGGGATAAAAACAGTATGTTTTTATAAGTATAAAATATCCATAAAACTAAATTAAATCAGACAAATGTAGAACAATTTCCGATACTAAGTTTTGAGAGCTGTAGGTATAATAATAATGGTAATATAATGTTCCAACCATTTTGTTTTTTGAGAAATTAATGAAAATGTCAAAAAATTATTAAAGTACTTGAAATATCTGACTATTTAACATCCATTTTACTATAGACAAAAATAAATAATTAAGGAAAATATTCTTGCATCAAGAAGACAACTAAGAAATCGATTTTATCAAATAATTTATCAGTATCTTACTCTAAAAAAAAGTAAAAAACCATTTTTTAAACTGGAATAACTTTAAAATGACTTTGATGACTGATGACTTTGACTTTTCATTACAGTAAAATTTATTTGACATGCAGAATTTCAAACTCTTTAAAGTACGTATTTAACATACTTAATTTATTTATTTTGTGCATCTCTTTACTAGAAAGTGTTATTTTTGACGTTTCTTTTCTAAAGAACAATGTTACATATATTTATTATTCTGCGTTCTTTCTTTCTTTTTGTTCTTTGACTACATTATAATGTGGTCCTCGGTAATTTGAAATAATTAAGTAGGTAACCCATTTAAATATTCATTCTTCACGTCGTTTTGAAACATCATATAAACAAATGTCTTAAAACGTCTCGTTTTTGACCTATGGGATTGAAAATTTATTTTTTCGATACCTATTTTTATTTCTTAATTGTTTACATACAAATATTTCATTAAAAAATAAAAAGAGGTATTAGCTACGACACTGATTTTTCCAAAGACATGAGCAATAAATATATACGATTACTCAAGAAGCAGCCCATTTAAATGTCTGAAAAAAGCTCTGAAGGAAGAAAGATGAAATAAAACGAAATTTAATACAAATTAAACTTAATTATTATAATTTGTCCTATTTGTTTATTTATAAAGGTTTGATGCATCTCAAATTGGATGAAAATAATAATTTTGGTGCGAACTATTCGCGATATTCCATAATAAATATAATTTAACAAGTCTCTTCCTAAATAAAATTCTAAATAAAACATTTTATTTCCTTAATACCTAAATTAATTCGATTTAATATTGGATGTTTCAGAAAGCTTATGTCATATATTTGTTTTATCTCTCTTCAAGTAAGTATTACTAGAATTTTTATATAACCATTTAATAAACAAAGTCATTTGACATGTTTGTAAAATTTATATTTTATTATTAGTTTTCGTATTTTAATAAATTAATTTATTAAATGTATCGTTAATTCAAGTAAATTCAAAGAAATTTCTAAAAATAATATAAAATGAAGTCAAACAATATTATTAACCTAAGTACACATAAATATCTGATTGTGAATAATTGAAATCGTTAAATATTGTAGTCTTTCAAAGAAATATCTTCCACTCGATCTTGTATTATGTTATAACATAATCCTTCACAAATAAAACTCACAAAAATATCAACGATAGAAAGTCCTTACTATTTCTACTTGTTTCTGAGCATTGTTTTTTTTTTAAGTGACCTCCTTGCAACTGGAATTAACAATAACTTAATAGAACAGAACCATATACCTATAAAACAAAATATTTAGAAAAAATTAAATTTAGAATCAAGTGTCAAAAGTATTAACAATATGACTAGATTAATGTGCATTCAAAAGATAAATTTAAATTTACTCAAGTAATTCATTTATTATAAATATAGTTTGCTTAGACACAAACAATAAATTCGAAATTGTTTATCAAAATCCGGTGCAAGAGAATATATTAAGTTAAAGTTGACATAAATATTCGATGGTGTGAAGAATATTTTTCTTTGCGTCGAAGAATTTATTTATTTAAATAAAATTAAATGAAAATAACAAAAATTTCTTCTAGAGTAAATATATATTTTAATGTATAAAAAGTAGCAAATTTAAAACAAAATAACGTTTTTTTATGAAAATAAGAGTGTTTCAGATGGCATGGTAAGTACTTTATATCAATAAATTAATATATTAAGTGTAAGAAAATTGGTTGTGTTAAAAATTTATTTTCTTCAATAAAACAGAAATATTTTTTATTTAAATGTATTTTCTGTTAAAATATAATGTGGGGCTTCTTCTTTTTCTATAAAGTCTCAAATTGGTGGTAAACTAAAACACCAAAAAGTGTATCACTAATATTAACTTATGTAGTTTTAAAATAAACAGAACCAATAATGAATAATTGGATTAAATTACCTATCCCTGCACCTGCCCTATTTGATTTCCATAGCTACTTATTTGTACACCACTTTACAGTTGATGCTAATCACATAAGTTCATGTAAGTTGTCTAAAAAATAATTTCAAAATTGTACTGACGTGAAGTAGTACAACCATTATTCAAATCATCATGTCACATTGAAATTGTATACTAAAAATAGGCACTACATAAACAGAGGTTTTTCATTTGCATTACTTTTCACAATTTGAATATATTTGAGCTCATCATCAAGTAAGTCGGTCTTTATTTGTCTAGACATTCGTCTGCAACATATTGTGTTAATAGTTACAAGTGAGGTTAGAAACTAAAATTAATTATATATCCGTGTATTAAATAATGTATGATTATTATACCTTATACTATTTTATAACAAATTTGTAATAGCTTTTTGTATATTGTGACAAAATGTCTACTAATGTTAAATTTTAGGCGTATCTCCACTATCAAAGAACGATGTTCTGTCGAATCTTGAAAGTTTAATAAAATGAGATACGCCTTTTCGTTGTAATGATGAGGATATGTTTTAAATTAATCTGTGCATCGAATAATTTTAGAGATAAATCTAAATAAATCTTATAATCTAATAATAATCTTATAATTTAAGTAAATCTTCATATTAAAGCAGTTTTTCTTCATTACAAACATCCGAAGAAACAACAATATGTTCATATTTCACTAAAGTTACAGTTTGTGGTAATATTCATAGAAGTAAACGGCTTCTACAAGTAAAATCAAGTTAAACTTTTATATGTTCTATTTGAAAAAAATGAGTGCCAAATAAAGCTTTATCTAATAGAGAAGATTAATTATTTTAGGATGCAGGAAAACTCCAGTCGTCCAATATTATAAATATTAATAGCCATGACGCTGTTTACTTTACAATTTCAACATCTGTTGTAAAATGTGTAGGTAGATAGATTTTATTATTACCTAACATATTTACTTTTATACAACTCAAGGCAATGTACCTGCTAATGTTCATATAAAATTAACGAAGGAAACTAGAAAATATTAAAATATACGCCAGAATCTATCTCTGCGTTTGTGAAACGATTTGTTGTGCACAAATATATTTTTAAACCAACTTCTATCTATATATTTATAGGTCGCTGTCAATCTGTTCAGCCATCGACAAATTGTATAGGTTTCTGTAAACGTATTCCTTAGAGGTGAATGAAATTTATATATACGTTACCTCTGGAACTGCAGGTGCTGTGTAACCAAGACTGATGCATTATGCATTATAGAAAGATCGGTTACAATGTATATATGGAAGATAGTATTAAAAACAGGTACAACAGTCTACGAACCTAGGCATCTAAGTCATATAAATATTTATTTTACAGCACGGAGGTGCTAAAAGTAACGTTTGAGTTTACTTCAGAGTGAGGTATTTTCTTTATATGTATAAAACAATGTAGCAATTTTAGATGTTTGACACTTAATACTTAGTATACCTATACCATATGAGAAATCAATAAGGGAAACTCGGTAGTTGATAAAATCATGTCCCTACTAGGAGGTATACAGTACCTGTATGTTAATTTTAATAATTTTTCACAATTGAAATTCATGAAAAATAACTAACAAGTAATCGATACTCTGGCAATTTCGTTGACAGTGTTTAAGAATATTGAAAAAAAAGCAAATTTTGTTACAATGAAAAGAATTAAAGTTCCATATATTTTTGTGATATTACTGGGAAAAATTAAGAATAGGTATTTATGAAAAAAAAGTAGGTAAGAAATTTAACATTGGAATAGTTTTTGAGACAAATAATACTTTAAGAACTTTTTGTCAAAAAACACGTCCAAATAATGGTATTGAGAATTGAGAAAAAATGATTTTATAGTATACTTTATGAATGTAATTAATGTTATGTTCAGGATATCTCCCGATCTGTAAATATTGGAATCAACGAACACAAAAATTACATTAAAAAATGAGTATTTGAATCAAATCAAAAACGTGCTTAGCAAAACAGTCATATAATTCTGTGGGACCAAAACTTTTGAGAAGGAAAATAATACTGACAAAAGAGAATTAAAAGAAACCGCAACTATTTTACTAAATAGTGAAAGATGTGTATCAAATTATTTGGTGAACTTGGATCCTTGTTAGCTACAAATATTAAAATAGTCGAATAAATATGATATGACGTCTTTAGTTGTGGGTACATTCAAGCAAATAAACTTCAAATTGTCATACATACAGGATTTCAAAAAGAAACTTCATTTCTAGATCCGAGAACGAAACAGATTGTTTTTTGAAACGTCTGCTAATTGAATTGAGTGATATAGTAATGTGTATTTTCTATTTGTCTGTTTGTTCTTAATACCATGTTTTTGAATAGACAAACATAGTTTTATAAAGTAATCCAAGACTGATTTTTGCCCAAGGATTTAATTAATTAATTTTAATTTTTTCTTCACAGGTGGTAAAATATCCAGATCAACAAAAAACTGATACCTGCACCAATTACTTAATTTGAATTAATGAAGATCAAAGGTTTAGTTTTTTTTTTATTAAAATCAATATTCTTACAATCGGGCATTATTAAAACCCCGGCTTTAAGGCCATATAACTTAAATTCTCTATAAATCCACAAAATTCAAGTAGAGAAAAATAAACATTATGTAAAAAATTAAGTCTAAATTATGTTACCAGTCGAAAAACTTTACCAAATTTAATGGTAACGTTGAAAGCAAACAAATATTAGCAAAACCTTAAAAATCTATGAGGTGAAAAATATACTTATGAGTCTTAATATTTAGGGACAATCCTTGGTGCAAATCAATTTCTTCTGTGAGTCCAGGGAAAGTTCATGGTGCCATGGAATGGAAGGTGGGCCGTTTGGGAAACGGTATATATTTTATTGAAATGTTTAAAATGCCATTGCACTCCATAAGGTCCTTACAACCCGAGCATCAAGTACCAAATTCTTAGATGTTTTGTATTCTTTCTTTGTGAAAGTGCAATAAAAAAATATTTAATTCTTTAATTATAGAAAATACAATGAAAGAAAAAGCCCCGATATTTTCCCTTAAAATTACACAGGCCAACAAAGAAGCGAGAAAGCACCGAAGGTTTTTGATGCACTGATCCGAATCCGAATTGACCCATCACCAAGATATTTCCGAGATATTCCAACCTAAATGTGTAAAAAACACAGTGTTTTGCTGTATTCAGGGTTATATGACATGTCGAATTGTTTTTTTCTAAAAATCAGTTACACCACTGAAAAGTAGAATCTTTACCCTTCAAAACTCTTCTTCCAATTTGAAAGAATATTCATTTTTGCCAAGAAGTTAATTGAAAATTACTACTTCAGCTACTTTGTTACACCATGGCTAAATTAAGAAATTTTTTAGGAGACATGGCGTATTTCTATGTTTTTTGGGTCGCTGAATTCGAATTTAATCTCAATATTTTCTAATGATCTAACGTTTTTGAGATTCCCTAACCTAAAATGTCAAGGTGCACGAATTTCCACTATACTAAGGTTATAAACTGTTGTACACTATAACCTGCAGGCGCTGAAGTTTCGAAAGATTAACCTAAGTGCGTCGTAACCAGCATCTTCTAAACCCACGATAAGTCAAACTCAAAATTTATACCCGAAGCACCACGTAACCCCATATTATCATTCCCACGGCAGATTAATCTAAAGGTTTAAATAGTAGTAATTTTCAATAGGGTTGTTGACCAAATTTCAAAAAGTAGATAATATAATTCTACACGTACTAACTAGTGTGTATACACAATTAGAGATTCAGAAATGCGTCAGAACAGTTTTAAAATAATTATTTAAAACTGATTCTTTTATAACATTTCAATACGGCTGTGACGTCATAAGGGGCACCTTGTAGTGAAATTATGTGTAAATGATTGCGTAAAGGAAAAAAATTGGAAGAAGACGCTCTGTCAACACTGTCAGTAGTGTCAGTCTGTCAGTGACACAGTCGTATAAAATATTTTCAAGTCTACGAGTTATTTTCCTTAATCTTCAAATTCCTTTATTAAGTAAAATATTATTTAGTAATAATCATTTAATAGCTTCTCTTATAATTAAAGCAGAATGTGTGAATCGGGATTTGTGAAAACTACTTCGCAAATTTTACCGATATTTGATTGATATTTTTATGATCATGAATTGAATTTTTAAAAAGAGACAAGCGTTTTAATATTGGCGAAATCAGAGGTATAAAAGCAATCAGGTAAGGATCGACATTTTTAACGAATGATTTTATTGTGTTTATTTATATAAAATACCTATTTATTTATGGAAATTTATAATGCAGTTCGGGAGTCTTATGGAGAAAATGCAATTGGCTATGTGGAATGTCGAACAAAACACCACTTAATTTTTTTAAATGTTTTTATAGTGGACAACCCTATTAACGATATCTTCGCGAAAAATATTTTTTCAAATCGAAAGAATGGTTTGAAGGGTAAAAATTCTACTTTTCAGTGGTGTAATTGATTTTTAGAAAAAAAATTATTCGTGATGTCATATAACCTTGAACGTAGCAAAAACCGAGTTTTTTACACATTTAGGTTAGAATAGCTCGGAAACCTATAATGTGGGTCGATTCTGAGGCCAGATTCGGATACAGCGCATCAAAAACCTTCGGGGACGTATTATCTGCTTCCTGCACTTTTCCTTTTTTGAAATTTTGTCGGCCTGTGTTATTATTTGTATCGGAATCTCTGCCCTATATATTTTTTAGTTAACCGTCAAGGTAAGAAAAAAGGTTTAAAAGTAAGTCTAATTCCTGGGTGATTTCACGGTCTGAAAATAGGGACTGAAACATACCTTTTAATCCATGAAGTGCAAAAAAAATCATTAAAACACTGGAGATCTGTCCACGCACTGCCTAAAAATAAAAGGCTTTAATTGAAGTTAAATTTGGCGTAACAAATCTTTCTCTCAACTAATACGGTTCGTTGCACTAAATACGCAGTGATATAAATGAAAAGATATGGTATCTTTATCTATCAAATTAAAAGTATTAATTGTACAAATATAATATGCAGTGAATGATGATACCTTATTCTATAATAAACAAGGTAAATTACAGGAACACTGATATTATGGTAGTCGTATAAGGATACTGTCTAGGTTAGATTTCGTAACAGTCATAATTCAATCAGTCAACTAATTCACTCCTATTTTTCAATATACGAGGTCTGTTTAAAAAAAAACAGAACTTAATTTTTTTAACTTTATTTTTAATTTATACATTATTGGTCCTTTTCTCCTTCAAAGTACTCCCCTATACACACACTTTTCCCAGCGCTGTTTCCATTTCGCAAAGCAATCGTAGATAGATTCATTTGAAATGGTCTTTAAAATCTGTGACGACTTTGTTTTGGTCTAAAAACGGCGTCCTTTCTGCACTGATTTTAATTTCGGAAATAAGAAAAAAATCGCAAATAGTGTGCCGTGGCCAACCAGAGTGCCACGGCTGCAAACAACTTATTCGTAGTATTTTGAGCTCCTGAATCCAAAAAACTTGGTCGCAAAGCTTGAAAGTGGTCAGTTTAATTGTTATCAGCAAATTAGATGTTTAAATGACTGTAAAAAGTTTATGTTTATAGCTAGTAAACGGAACCCTATCTGGCTCCTAGACTAATACGAACTGTAGTAGGATCGTATTCCATGCAAAGTAAAGCAAAAAGTTGTCGGTCTTTTATCGAAGGAAAATTGAATGTAATGAATAGGGATGATTGTTTTCGAATACACGGTTATTACAATTTATCATTTTTAATATTATTAACGTTTTAAAGTTTTATAATTTATTATGTTAAATAATACACAGTTTTAGTATTTCAATTTATTAGTTTACATAATAAATGTAAACTTTAGTGTAAATATAAACTTTGGTGTAACCTAGGTAGGTACTTATTGTTTTTGAGAAAGTAATATGTTTTTTACCTGTTTAAAACGCCAGCCCGAGTAAAACAGCGTTCATCCGTCCAGCGCACTTTGTTTTAAAAATAAAAATAAAGTTACGGTCTGCCGCACTTCGATTTAGGAACCAATTGTAAAATTCAAGACGATTGGGGAAATTAGCTGGTTCTAAAGCTTGAACTTTTTGAAAATGGTACGGGTTGAGTGAATCCGCAATATCCGCCAAACTTTGGTTTGTGATATCTGCAGACGCATTCGCCTTGAAATTGTTCTTGTGGAAATAGTAGGCTGCTCCTCGACTAAATTTAAAACAGCATCTATCACATTTAAGTCATTTTGTCGATGTTCTGTACGTTCGCTGCGCGGTATGATATGATAGATGCAGTTGGAAAAATGCGGAAGATATGGAAGGTGGTAGATTTGAATAAAAGCTATAAATTGTTAATGGTTTTGTAACCGTGTGTAGAGTATTTTGTATATTCGTGTATTTAGTAGTGTGCCGACTTTTTTTATTTGATAAAATACGTTGTACCTACAAACAGGTAACTACCTCTGCATTATTTACTTTCTTTTAACGAAAGTTGACTTCGAGAAGTAAGGCTTGTTAAAACATTCTGCACTAAGTTAATACAATTGTTAAAATTATTTATAATAAAATGCAGCATGCTCCTTTATTTACTTGAATACGTTTAAAGCGGAACGCAGAATCCGCAGTAAATGTGAACCACACATTATGATGTGAAATTGGCAACGCTGTTCGCTTCAGCCGACAACTGTTCGTGACATTACGTTACAAAATTTTTCGAGCATCCGGGCGTATGCCAGGGCCGCCCTCGTAGCGGGAGTTATGGGTTGATTTCCTTCATTTTTAAAAGTCGAGTAAAAATTTTTGTTTCGATTTTCTGTCTTTATTAAGCCTTCCGAATACGTGGTTAAAATTAATGGCATTATGACTGAATCACCCAATATTATAATATTTATAAACAATATCTTTGAATTTTTCAAAACTAGCAGTTAAGGACCTTACATTAATGTGACAAAATTTCAGGGACATGGTGTAGACAATTTTTATTTAAAATTTCCAGTTAGTACTTATAATAACAACACTGTTTGAACACACGATTCAAGTTATGCAGTATCTTCTTGAATTACTATGAACTTATATTTATTGTTAAGAAACTGTTTTCCTTTTTAATTTACAGACTTATAATATGATTGATTTTCAAGATTACTATTTATAGTGATTTAAATTGTTATCGGATATTTGTTTTCAATTTTATCTTATTTCTATCAAAATAACCGAAGCCTTAGAAATATCTACTGTTTACAGATTTTAGATTTGAAATATGCGTATTAAACAAATACAGAATAACCACTCGTAACTTGGTTGTGTTCAATAAACTTTAATGAATGTGAAGAAAATCATTTTTATAGGGAAACAAATATGAATATACATTTTGATAAAAATTTTGGACAGTAATAATTTGTACACTTTTCAATATTGTAGAAATTACAAGAGAAAACATACTTAAGTTTAACTAAGATTTAACTAATTCTTCGCTTGATTGCTAAGATATGAGACATCGATTGATCATTGCTAAGAGATTTAGTTAATTCAAGTTCAATTAAACCGACCCATAAACAATTCCAATAAAATTAGCTATTACTCAGCACTTTGAACTAGGTATCGAAACAATTTGGAACTACAATAGTAGTGACGTATGTTATGCAATCATGAATTGCTTTCATTTTATTAAAACAATATTTCATAATGAGGTACTCAAAGTAGATATCAAGGACAGTATAAATAAAATAATAACAATCAATAAGTAATGTTTTAAACGAGTTTTAAACATAATAGATAAATGTGTAGCGTATATTTTTCCCTATCTACTATCAAAATGAAAATTAAAAAAGGTCCTATATTTTTAAGACTTTGTGAATGTAACATATACACTGTTCCTATACGAGAATTTGAGTTTTTAATTCCTGAAATTTTCAATAATTAATTATTTTAAGTATAAAATTGCCGCAATATCACAAAATAAAGCCTCCTAAATTGAACACCTTATGTTTCCAATAATATATAATAATTATTTATATCTTTAACATGTCCTAACGTTGAAATTTCATGGACGATTCAGCGATTTAGGTCGCAGATATGGCCATCTTGGAAGTAATACCATTTTTCCGTGTCGAAATGACAATAGTTTCTCAAACCTTTCTCCAACTCAAGACCTCGAATGCATTGTACCGTATAGACATTCTGTCAATACCAGTAGAAACCGGAAGATAAGAGGAAGTTAAATCTGTTAAATGGAGGTCGCCTTGCTGTAAGAGTGTGAAAGATACTCGACAGTTTTAAGCCCTTATAAAGCGTGTCTCAGAATTCATGTAAGTAGTAATTTTGAAAAAACAGGTTTTTAATTAAAAATTATAAATTTTTTCATTGATTCGTTTAATTTCCTCTTTCAAGGTGTGGGTGATTGTGGGCTTGTTGGCATAAACGCAGTCTTCAAAAAAATTGATCAATAAAACGAAATTATACGACCAAGAAATGACTTATGCAGTAATTAAATTGTTTCTCGGGCTGGATGGCATGTGGCACCGTCTTATTGAAACCACATGTCGTCTATCCATATCTTTCAATTTAGATACAAAAAACAGGATTATCATGTTGCGATAGCGAGCACCATTAACTGTTATTGCCTGACCAGCCGCATTTTCGAAGAAGAATGGTCCGAAGATGCCTCCAGCCCAAAATCCGCACCAAATAGTGACACGTTGTGGATGCATTTGTTTCTCAACAATCATTTGTGAGTTTTTTGAACCCCAAATGCGACAATTTTGTTCGTTAACGAAGTCATCAAGAGAATGAGGCTCATCGCTGAAGATGATTTTGTTCGAAAAATCAGCATCCACTGCCATTCAACGATTTCTCTTCACTTAGCATGGTCAGTTCTTGAGTCAGTTGGACTATGTAAGCATGAAAATGCAAATCTTTCGTGATTCTTGACCACGATATCAAATTGATGTTCCTGGACTCTCAGCAACACTCTCACGAACTGCTCCAATGTTTTGAGTTGAACAACTTATTCAAGGACAACCAGACAATTTAAGATCATTAATTGATCACTCTCTCTGAATTTTTCAATTAATTTCGCCATAGCTGATGAAGTAAAATCACTATTCCAATTTTGCGAACTATAAGTACCAAATCTGCATTATTTTTAAAATATTGGTTAACAATGAAAAGGCGTTGTTCTTTCGTGTAGCCCTCGATTTTTAATAACCCTTAACTGTCTGTCAGCTGTCACGCTGTTTTTTTTTGTTAGCAACACTTTACCGCACAAATGGCGCAAAATTCAAATCTTGGGTGAATTTTTGTACACTCGATATGTATGTTGCTAAAACGGTGTAATATATTAAGCAGGTATATGAGTAGTAAAAATCGTTATCTTGAATCAATAATATTTTATCACTAATTTATTTGCGTTTATTTGTTTTGGCGTAGCATATTTTTAAATTAAATAAATTAAATAAAGAATATAATAATTTTGCTTTATTCAAATAAATAGAATTGGAAAGAGGGGATCTTTATTTTTTATTTTATGAAAAAAATTATTCTTGTTAAAAACCCTTCTCGTGTTCAAATGTACAAACCATGAGCCAATATAGCATTAACAAATATATTAACAAATTTCCAACATTTAATATGTACAGGGTGTCCCCAGATTGTCCTAATCGTTAGTATAAACGAGAACACACTTTTAAACAGATGGTTGATATTTTGGGGATCAAATCCGCTTGTTTGCAACGTAATCTATGACGTTTTTTATTTCTGAATCATTAAGTAGATCTTGTCAGAAATTAAAAAAATATATGTGTTCTGTGCTAGTGAAATTCCTTTTTCTTATCATATAACATTTTATTAGGAAAACTTAAATTTCATTCTCCTTTAAAAACAATCTATACTTTGGTTTTTTCGATTTCTCCAACTTCGTAGTAAAGTACCTCTTTTGTGTGAGAAATCGGAAAAAAATTTATTGGAACGTATTTAACTAATAAGAAATTAAGATTACTTAATTATTTATTATTAGAAAAGTAACCATGTTTCAAAATATAAATTTTTTAAATCAATAATATACTAAGAGATTTGCAAGTCGTCTTTGATTTATGACTTGAAATAGAACCATACCATTTGTGATATTGTGATATGTATTTTGATATTTTCTGTACAACTTGAACTTGTTACCTAATCTGTGATAGTATGACATCGTATTTATTATTAGTTATTTTATACATTATGGACTGTACTTTGAAAGTGCTTGAAAAAGATGTGCGTTCCTTTCAATGAAATATTTTGTTAAATAAGGTATTCTACTAAAATTAAGCCTTTCAAAAAAATATATTAAAGTCGAAGTCGAATATTCAGTGTCGAAGAACATTGTGACTTCATTTAATAAATTTTTTTTTAAATTATTTTCTTGAATTTCTTTGATTAATACCTTCAAAAAGAATAAAAGTGAGAGCTAACAACAACACGAATATACTTTCCCAACGGATTTCGGTGCGTAGAATTCGAATCAAATGACAAAATTTCTCAATTGGTTCTGGTTTTCGAGATATCCTAACCTAAAAGTGCCGAAATTGTGATTTTTTTGACATATTTGAGGTTATGTTACGGTTAAAAAGGTAAATTATAAATTTTTAATTAATCTTAAAGTACTATACATACGGTTTAAAACGCACTTGGATTTATTCCGATATAATTTTTCGTCTTTAGAAATAGCATGTTAAAATTCGGAGTTTGACTTATTTCTTGATTTTTAGAGTTTATGAATTAAGGGTTTATCAGCTTATAGGTTTATGGGCTTAGGGTTATTGGGCCTAGGGTTTATGAATTCGGGATTGAGCGTATTAGCCTCTTTTGCGTGTAAATATATTTCCAGATTGATAATGCGTAAAATATCGGCCATGAATAGAATATTTAGACATTTTTTAAAAGTTTATCGCAGAATTTGGCGTACTAGAGTATTTTGGAGTTCAGATTCATGATTAGCGACCCCAAAAACATGGAAGATCCCCACTTCCGGATGCCGATGAATTTAGGTTTATGGTACTTTGTGTTGTCAGTATATTCAAAAATTGAGAAATAAGTCAAGCTGCTAAATTTCAACATGCGATATCTCAAAGACGAAAAATGATATCGGGATAAATCCAAGTACCTTTTAGAGAGTAAGTATAGTACTTTAAGACCCCATTAATGGTTTTAGCAAAAAAATGTAGATATCCATATAATATAACCTCAAATATGTCAAAAAATCGCGAATTTGGCACTTTTAGGTTAGGATATCTTGAAAACCAGAGCCAATTGAGAAACTTGGACCTCGGACTCGAATTCAGCGCACTAAAATCCTTCGGAAAAGTACATTCTGGTTTCTGAGTTAGAGGATCGGCCAAATTTTGTAGGCCTGTGTAATAGAGTATTTTTGAAAGAAACTTGGTAAGAAGGGCAAATAAAAAAAATGTATAGAAAAGCACTTACAATCCATACAGTCATGACTCAGCTTTTGACAATGTCGTTTTTTAAAAATGTCGTCACTTTCTTTAATTTTCATTTTGTTTGTGTTTTTCTATTACTTATTATTTATAGGTAGATTTCTTTTTAAATTTATTTTGGCTAATTGTTTGTTACTAACATTATAGTAGTTGTTTCCTGCAGTAACAGCAGATAACAATCTTGTCTGCGATGTTGAATATCTTTTGCATGCCTAGATGTCTGGTTTCGAAGAACATTGTTTGATATCATTTAATAAGATTTAAAAAATTACTTTCTTAAATTTGTTTTAATTTTTTTTACATTAAAAAAGAGTAAAAACATGTAAGAGCTAATAATAGAAAGTTATTTTTGAGAAAAAAGGTATTAAACTCTGAACTATTTAGATATTCGCCTATCGTCCCTAGGCAAGTTGATTGCTGCGCTTCCAGCTCGTT
This sequence comes from Anoplophora glabripennis, assembly GCF_000390285.2. Classification (NCBI taxonomy): domain Eukaryota; kingdom Metazoa; phylum Arthropoda; class Insecta; order Coleoptera; family Cerambycidae; genus Anoplophora; species Anoplophora glabripennis. The sequence goes on along the minus strand of NW_019416363.1, from coordinate 371,210 downwards.
CTTTGGTTTTATTTTATGTATACAATGCACCGCAGAACGGGTGAAAGCGAAAGTGCGAGAGTATGCCGCAGTGTTTTTATAGTAATGCCTCGTTTGAGGGAGGATGTGCCGCATTACCATATCATCCAGGGTCTTTTTTATCGACAAACGTGGTAAATAACGCCTTTACTAGTCGCGCAACAAACTGGTTAGCGAAATTACAGTGAAGGGTCAGTGGAACAAACGAACATTCTACTTTTGATGTGAACGTAAGATTTTTAAATAAATCAGATACCTAAACATATTCAAGTCTTCTCAAGAAGACACCCACCAAATTTTTCAGGTTTTAGCTTTTAAAGGTGATTTTCTGCTATTTTTGCATTCCTGAGGGTAGCAGGGTTGATTGTAACAAGAAAGTCATATTCGTGGGGCTCATTGAGTACACTGAATATTCAAAAACTCATTCAACCGTTGCAATCCTTTAGCATCGAAGTTAAAAAGTAAAAAATTGCTGAAACTGGGAACCACTCAAGTCGAACTACGAATTTACATTCCGGGGAAGGTGGGATCTACGTGCCCTACACGTGAGTGACGTGAGCTAGCTTATTAAATAAATATCCAACCGACAGACATTGAACATATCAAAATAAAATCGGTCCTGTAACTCTTGAAGTCCTTCAAGTATACCAGAAACGCCCTACTCCTAGACATTTCAAAATATACTGTAACATTACATTTAGAGGATTTGCATTTCAATTTGTTGGATGCGGCCCTGCAAAGGGGTTTGTCTACGATCATGGTCGACTTGAAATCTCCAAAGGTAGTTGCGAATTATTCGGCAAAATCGACTCTGTTACAAAATTGCACCCAGAAGCTGCAACAAATCAATACAATGATCCCCAGTTATTCTTTTTTCGTTGTATCGTTCTCTTTTATTGTCGATTAAACTATGTAGAGGATTTCCTTTTCTCTTTTTTTTTTCATACGTTTATCTCTTCTTAACACCCCACAGTAATCTGCTACAACTTTTGAAAAAAGGTTGTTTTTATAATTTAGTGCTATGGTGAAATATGCGGGGTAAGCTATAAAGACGGTTCGATCGAAAAATTCATTAAAAAAAAAATAATGTTAATAGTTTTGAAAATAACTTTTATCTATTTTAAACTATAGTAGGATCGTATTCGATGCAAAGTAGAGCAAAAAGTTGTCGGTCTTTTATCAAAGGAAAATCGTGTCATCATTTTTAGGAGGCGTAAGATAAATCATTTCAAATTTAAAATGAAATTCAATGTAAAATCTGAAATACCGCTGCATACGCACTGTGTTCTGGTAGTAGCTGTAGTCGCCCAGGTGCATCGAGTGTACGAACTGGTCGGTTATACGTCAAATACTAACCTGGCGAGCTTTGCCGTCAATTAGAGAGCGCTTCCAAAAAACAAGTAAACAACAGTGGCGCGTACAGAGGTAAAATATAGTACATATGTGGAATTTAGGAAACAAATTGGATTTATAATAAATTACATTTAAAATAAATAGTTTATGAGAATAAAGGAATTTTTGTAGGAACATGGGTGCCAGACCTGAACTGATCCCCTCGTCCCTTCATAATATATACAGAAATTATTCAATTTGTAAAACCCTTAAAAGCGTACTTCATTGGTTCCCTTGACAAGCAATGATTTATTACTTTGCAGCGAATATGATCCTACTATAGACACTGTGCATCTATGACAGATGTGCATCGTTGCGTTACAAGAATCTTTCAAATATGGAAGGGCTCAGGGAAATCTTAAATCAAGACTTTAAAAACTTCTACATGCATCTAAAGTTACAGTTACAGGATCATTGAGCCTCATTTCTTTCATAACTAACGAGGTAATACTGTAACCGTAAATTCAAACCTATACGTAATGGTGTTACAGAAAATTTTCTTTCAATTGCAAAACAGATATTAGAAAAATAAGACATAAAAACCTTATGCCGTACAAAAATAACGGTCTGGAAAAAATAAATTTTCATTTTCCAAATATTTTCACTAACTAAAAATTATAGAAAACTGTGGCGTTGCGTGCCTGATTTTAAATAAAGATATTTATTCGAAAGTTATATTTTACTATACCGGTCGAATGTACTGGCTCTAAGGGCTTTTAACCCTTGCTCAAATCTTACTTTTTACGGAGAATAAGGAAAATTATTAGAGGCACCCTAAAATTAAAAAATTTAGAAATCGTAATATAAAACTATACCTCAAGTCATTACGCCGTACATTTTTAATGGCACATGAGGTCACAGGCAATATAATTTTCCTATTCGACTCTTAGTCTAACACATCTATTGAATCTTTGCCTTTCTTAACGGAAAACTCATTTCACATAGACGGGATACTTCATGGCTTCCCAGGAGTACTTATTTGTCTATTTCTGACTTTTTTCCCTGGGGATACTAAAAAAATCGAGGTTGCAGCAACAACCAATCACGATAGTCCAGTGGAAATACAATATGCGAAAACAAATAAATGCTATTCCACGGAAAATGAACAAGTGAATTTTCACTTTATTTGCCTGGTTCTGGTTGTGAACATTGGATTCTTTTCTTAGCATTATTTTTGAGAAATGATTTTTGCGGATGTCTACTCTAATGTCTACTAACAGAAATTTTTAGGTCTGTTCATAGTATTTCTTTAATTATTTTTCAATTTCACCCATCTTTGTGGCCCATCATAAACTACAAGTTGTCTCGCTATATCTGATGAAAGAAAGAGAAATGGATAAATCAAATTCATATCTCACAAAGAACGGGCTCTATTCGCGCACACCAGATCTTTACTTCTTCGTCTGAAGGCAGTAAAATATAGCTCTCTTCTCGTCTTACCTACCATGCTCTGCATTGTAATCCAGGAACAGCAAGGATGGTATACACCCCGCGCTTGCTTAGTCACTGCTTTCTCTAATGCGGAATATGCCTTCATACAAAATTTATGTACTGAAAAGTGGTTGATAATTATTTGAGCAAATACAGCCTAACTTTCCTAAATGGTGCAGTAAACAAATTCAATCTTTTTGTTCATGGGAAAAAGCATAAAAAATCCCATTTCCAATTCCTGTTTTCATTGTTTTCATCCCATGAAATCTTTTTGCAAGTAAAAAAGTTGCCTGTATAGGTATAGATATTTTTTTTCAATTTCAATTTAAAATCAAAAAAGAAAAGGAAATATATTGGATAATATACAAAATAAGTATTACCTATGAAATGTTATTGGGGTGTGCGAAAAATTTAAGATGGTTCTTCGTCTCTTCACTACGATTGAAGTATTTTTTTATTATTTCTAATAGACTTATCAGAAATGTATGTAAGTAAAATTTAAATTATGTCTGTTGCTGCAATACGATGCAACGTAATTGAATATGTCCAGGTCTTGTTCAGTTGTCGTTGATTGATCAAAGCAGACAACCAATATACACTCTAGAATAGATATTGTAAGCATATAATGTATATTTAGTAATTTCATAGTACAATGCAAAATTGCTAAATGGACATATCTGTACAAGGGTTATTTCAATTCCCTTATTTAATGGACATGTCAGGTTAGTGATTATGCCTTTCAGTCATTTTCTAAACATAGATTAAATCTGCCCACTCGTGAAACATTTTAGTAGTTTATAGGAAAATTAACAGTCTAGCGCCATTTAATATTGGGTCATAATTAACGCAAATAATGATTATAGGAATGGACACGATCTAGAAATTTCAGTGTATGGGTAGTGGAAAACAAATTTAGGGTAAATTTGTTTTCTGCTTCAAACTATTCATGGAATACAAATTGATAGTTGACAACAAATACGAAATTTACAGATTATTCCAATTAAAATATAAGTTTGACTTGTATTTCTAACAATATTTTTTTTTTGAAGATATTGCTATAGATAAGTCTCAAGAAATCTTCTCAAATAATTAGTCTTTATTTGTGGGTAAAAAGGAACAACTGTTTGTATAATGTCAGTCTGCCATATTCCCAAATTACCCAAGAAATTGTTCACATTATGACCCGTTAAGAATAATTGTCGATATTATGTTCGTTTTATATTTTGAAATTGCTGAAAGTTGAAATTGCTTTGAGTTTGTAAGAAATTCTCATGTCTTAATTCTTTTTGTACATTTAAGGTTTTAATAATAAATGCTAAGAGGTGGTTCCGCACTGGGTTATAAATTAAATTATCACTTCTACGTGAAAACAGCTGATGCAGAGATTACTACTTTGCATCTTCTGAAGATAAAAAGCTGAGAAGAAGTAGCTCAAGGCTATGCTTGAAACAAACTGGACTACACGTCCAAATAATAGCCTATATATTTATTTTATCTATGAGATTATTAAATTTGATAAGATTCAGTCCTCGAGCTATGCTCTTTCTTACAATTCGCGAAGGAGATACGGGCTACTAAAGTTTCGTGCACAAAAGGACATAATTTTTAATTATTAAATTAGTAGCTGGATAAATTATTTTATCTTTGAAATTATTATTTAATGAATATAAGTTTAAATTAACATGGTTTCAGAAATATTTCGTTTTTGAGATCCAGGCCAAGTTTGTAAACTTCCTGAGAGGATTCTGATTAATTTTGAATTACTCATTTTCTAATAATTGTACTTGACTATTCTTTATACACAAAAAATATTTTCAATTATTTGAATGTTCAATTACCAAGCGGAGAAAACTGCTATTGCATTTCCAATAACAGCATTTGACAGCAATTTCCTGAAATCAGTATTAACGTATTAACTGTAATTGATTTATGTCAGTACTATTCAAGCAATGGATGTTTGATTTGGAAATGAATATTTGATTAAATTAGGAATATGCGTGAAATATGCTTCAAATATTTATATAATTACTTTAATGTTACAGTAAATAATAATACGGATGATAGAGAAATATCCAGGTCATGGGTAAATTTTACTAATGACATTGTGTTCAGGGCCTCAAAATATTACGAAAATTATATTTTTGAACGGAAAAATAAGTTTTGACCCATATTTGAGCCAGTTTTCACCCAAAAAATTCATTTTTCTTCGAAATTCATCGGGGTCATGAATTTTGACTATAGGATCATATTCAACGCATCGAATTTGGCAAATATATAGAGGGTGTCCGGAAAGGTCATGTCAAAAATGAAGGAGATCAAAATAGGTCAATTTTTTTCCTATCAAACTTGTGAAGTTATTCGCCTTCGAAGAAAGAATATTGAAAATCAAATTCCAATTATAACTTCTAAGTCGTTACCATCACAACAATGAAATTTGGGCAATTAAAGTAACCCTGCTAAAATGGGCCAAATTTTATATCAAATATTTAAAGGAACGTCTTCCAATAACGGGTTAAGGTGTTCTTGCAGTAATTTTTGTCCCACTAAGTAGTTTCCAATTATTCCCATCCATACATTAATGATACATTTTTGTTGATTTTTTTTCTGAATGGGGGTTTTCGTCACTTCAAATATGCATATTATATTTGGAAAGAGGTTGGAGTAAATCCGAATAGCTTCAGATGCATTACATTCTGCAAGTTCGTACAGCAGATGAATATCTGCAAATTCTTCACAGTTAAAATCCTCCCCATGATATTGAATCAACAGATGGTGTGAAAATGACTTATGACAAATATTTAACTGCTAGTTATACATACTCGTTGACAGTCCTTTTCCTTTCTCCTTTGTTGTCTTCGTTTCGATGACGAAACTACAAGAGCCAAAAGAAGAAAAGAAAATAAATTGGCGCCCATTTCCGACATATTTGAAAAGTTTGTAGAGAATTCAAAGAAAAATTAATTATTCTCCTGGTGACAATCTAACTGTAGACGAGATGTTGGTACCCTTTAGGGGTCGATGTACATTTCACGTGTTTGTACCAAACAAGCCAGCAAAACATGGCATAAAGATACAAATACTTACAGATTGTAAAACCCAGTATATGTTAAATGCTCACGTGTATACTGGAAAAGCTGTCACACAAAACAAATCCGCTAAACAGACAAGACAAAAACTTTCCCATCCAACTGAAGTAGTTCTCCAGTTAGTAGAACCAGTAATAAACAGTGGAAGAAATATTACTAGTGACGACTGGTATTCCTCACTCGAACTAATGAGAGAGTCAGAAAAGCGAAAATTAACATATGTGGGAACAGTTAAAAAAAACAAGAGGTTTATTCTTTTAGAGTTTATGCCTGCCCCTAGACGCGATGTCGGTAGTAGTTTATTTGGATTTACAAAACATGATACCATTGTATCATTTGTTCCAAAACAACGGAAATCTGTGGTGCTTATTTCCAGTATTCATCATGATTCAGAAGTAGATGAGTTGAAAAAAAAGCCGGAAATAATTTTATTTTATAATCAAACCAAAGCCGGAGTAGACGCGTTAGATCAAAAATGTGCTAACTATAGCACCGTAGGACACGAAGATGTCCTATGGTAATTTTTCATGCGCGTTTAAACATAGCAGGTGTCAATAGTAGAGTAATCTTTCAATTTGCTCAAGGTAAGAAAATTTCAAGATTTGAATTTCTTAAAAGACTTGCGCGATTTATGCCTTCCACACATGCGAAATAGATTAACCACAAAGTTGTCACGCTGTTTAAAAGCTATAATTGTCAGCATGACAGGAGGTGACTATTACACACCTCCAGTACCTGAACAAAGACGTACGTACTGCTTAAAAACGAAAACGATGTGCCATATGTCCAGCAAAATATGACAGAAAAACCAATTCGTACTGCCAATCATGTAAATTACCAATATAATAATAATAATTTATTTTCCTTTTAGACATGAACAACATGTATAGGAATAGTCATACAAACACAAACATAAATTACATTGAAGGACAGAACTCTAATGTGGAATACAAACACTTATTTATTAAATATTGTTTCAATTTTGTTTTGAATAAAAACTCATTATTTACATTTTTTAGTTCCACAGGTAAACAATTAAATATTTTAGGCTCTACAAAGTTTAGAGAACGAGTAGTTAAATTTAATCGTGCAAATGGTACATGAAAATTATGTTTTTGTCTGGTATTAACATTGTGATACTCGTTATTTATCACAAATTTGCTTTTGTTTTTGAATATACACATATTTCAAAAATATAAATGCCTGGTAACGTGAGAATTCTATAATGTTTAAATATATTTCTACAAGAATGAGTACTTGAAACACCATACATCTTAAAACTTGTTTCTGCGCAATAGAAACATGGGAAGAGAGAGTTGAATTACCCCAGAAACAAACCATATCTCAATCGGGATCTTGGGCATAGTATAAACAAAGGAGTTGATCGGTACCTAAGTACAGTCCTAAGACTGTTCTAATATTTCGAAATAAATAAGTTATTGAAGAAAATTTTGATATTATATTTTCACAGTTACAATTTCAGTTAAGGTTTGTGTCCAAATTTAGACCTAAAAATGTTACTGTCACAGAATCAGTAGGTAGAGAACTACTATTAATATTCAAATTTAATGTTTCACAATTTCTATTTTGAGTAGTGCAAAATCGAAGTGCTTGAGTTTTTTCAACATTACATTTTTTAAGATGTAATGAATTTTGGGCAAACCAGTTATTTAAGTTGTTTCAATAAAATATCACATTTAAGTTTTAAGGTTCGATTTGACTTGCAAGCATTGCAAGCAATGCTCCCGAAATATATGTTCCAACTGTATTTAGCATTTTTTTTGTTAATGGGAATACTGTTTTATGGTTTAATGTTCGTTTTTTTAATAAACAAGTTTTGACAAATCCCCGTTTTTTTGTACTAAAAAGAAAATATGGGTCAGTATGACCCAACAGTAGCAGTTGCGTTATCATTTTTGTATGATACTATTTAAGGGTTTAAGCTGTACCCTGTATATCATCAATAATTCTTGTGTAATAAATTATGATGTGTTGTCAGTTCTAATTTTTAAAATATTTAGGTACGTAGGTACCACATGATTTTTTCACGTAGAATTATTACAGTAAAGTTAATTAGGTACATGTTAGAATGAGAATATTAAATGAATAAAAAGTCTTACTACGCAGAATGAGGAGAGAAAAGAAGAGCTGCGTTTAACAACTGTCGGGATACATCTAAACAAACATTTGCTGTAGATACGAGTTCATGAAATATGGAACATGACAGAGGTGAACGCTGAGTTTCAAAATAACTGCGTGGGATCATAAAAAGCAGGCTTCTGCGGCGATGTAAGGGAAGATAAGAATTTCTCAACACTGTCAGCACCTCCGATGGAGCTTCGATATTTTGCATAAGAGAACTAATTGACACCATTCGTCATCATCTTAACATGAGGAAATCCCTGTTTCTGATGGAAGCATTTATCATGTGTCTGTTAGATATTTTCAGGAATTTCAGATGATATAGGAATCTAATTTAAAAGAGAACATGTTTCTGATTAATGTAATAAGCAAGGATGGTGCAAATGAAAGGAATAAATTCATTATCTATTTCGTAAATGACTTGGACAAAAATCCCGAATACTTTTTAAAAGTGCGTTCTGAGAGATATTTGTTTTACATATTATAACATCATCTGTGTCACAGTGATGTTTTTCAAAGTACAAGTGTAGGTTATGTGGTAACTCAAGTATTTAATGGTGATACACTAAATATTTAAAACTGTTTTCTAACAACAAGAAGCTTACTGAAACGAAAAAAATTGAAATTCTAATAATGATTGGTTGTGGAGGCAAAACCAGGACTAAGGAAAATGTTTGTAATTTATTTAATAATAAATACCCGAACTGAGACCCAATTTTTAATCAATAGTAAGCAAAATTGAAAATAAGTTTAGAGAAACGGGTCATGTAAAGGACCTCCCTAAACGTAGTTGAAAACAAATACGCGAAAATAAGGAACTAGATGTATTACTAGCATATCATAAATAAATAAATCTGATTTTGATTGAGTCGAATTTTGTGAAATTAACCGATATCCTATGTTTCTAAATAGTCTCATTTTTTCTAATGAAGCTATAGTCTTCCTCGTCGTGTAAATCGTCAAACTTGTCAGTATCGGGCAACTGAAAATCCGCATTGGATGTAATCGTACTCGATACCCAGAGAAAGTGAATGTTTCGATCGAAATAATGAGAACTGGATCGGCTAATTCCAAAGATAAATGATTTGTGGCAGTAAGATTGGAGGTACACCATCTTGCTGTATTTGACTGAATGGCCACCTAGGTTTCCAGATTTATCTCTAGATTTTTTTTAAGGGGCTACTTAAAAAGTAAAGCATACCAAAATAGACCACAAAATCTAGAGCTATAAGAGAATACATACATTCGGATGAAAATTAGTTACCACATATGGGCTGATGAAAACCCTCACGCTATTGTCGAAACTAACCATCAAGAACAGTTTTCTCTTAACGTGTGGGTCGAAGTTATTGGGGATTATTTAATTGGGCCTCATTTTCTACCTCCTCGATTAAATGGTGAGGCATACGTTCAATTTTTAAGAGAAGTGCATCCCGTACTGCTGGAGGAAGTTCCTTTGGGCGTCAGAAGGGATATGGTTTTTATGCATGATGGGGCTCCCGCCCATTTTAGTCAAGTAGCATGTCAGCATTTAACTGAAACATATGCAAATCAGTGGATAGGTCGAGGAGGACCACAGAATTGGTCCGCTCGATCCCCGGATCTCAATCCTCTCGATTTCTCTACTTGGGGCCATTTGCAGCATTTGGTTTATCGTACTCCTGTTCGCGATGTAGAGGACTTAAGAAACCGCATTATCGATGCGTGCAGGGTAATTAGAGAGACTCCAGGAATATATGAGCAAATACGTGGCTCAATGCGCCGACGTCTAGACGCATGCGTAATGTCTGAAGGTAGACATATTGAACATTTACTATGATTTCTACATGTTGTATGTTTTGTTATTAATAAATCAGTTTTGATTATTCCCCATTAATCATTTAATGCAGGTAGTAACTACAAAATAACAGTAAATCCAGTTCGCATTTATGACTATGTATCTCTGTAGTTGTTCGTAAAATATTTTTTTGCTGCGAACTGGTTTATTTTGGGCAAAAAATTCAAGAGACATTTTTCTTTAGAATGAAACAGGCTATCGGAAATAAATTTTTAAATGGTAAACAAATAATAAGACAAAAAGTTACGTTGGAAATAAACTTTAGGGGTTGCGTTTTCCACCCCTTACAACCATGGGGTAAACCAAATAAATTACTGGCTAAGTGTGTGTCTTTTTGGTAGTAGAAAATGTCAGGTTAATTTCAATATTGTAACTTGTTTAGTGTTTGTGAAAAAAATTGTTAAACAAATTTTATGTTAAGGGGCTGTATCTTAACAAGGGATGCTCCAATGAAGTTTCTTTATATGATCATATCTTTTTTTCGATGAGGAATAACCCCCTTAAATGTTTTACACTTATTTAGTTACACCCTGTATTTCAGAAACTGGTTAAAATATCAGGAGGAATTAGGAGTTCAATTAGTCACTGAACGTGAAAAATTGGTAAAGAAACTCTCTGAGAGCTTTTCGATTGTAATACAAAAACGATTACTATCTATTTTGCAAAAAATAACATCGATGATCACACGTCATTATACTTTGAGTCTTATAAGATTATTGTTTCGCTTTCTAACAAAATAGAGAAATTCCAAAGTACACCGGTAATTTAATTTATCAGAATCGTCCGCCCTCAAATCCCTTTTTGTCACTTTCACAATGTAATCTTTAAATGTGCCTAGCACGTGTACTTCATATAGAGATATAAAATAGAGGGAACAGTAAATCTAATATAAGCGGATTAACGTCCTTTACAATCTTCCTTCGGCTCTATAGGCGATATAATAAATTGCAAACTCGATTTATGTACAAAAAGAACCAAGATAATGGACACAAAAGCCTACTTGTCTTATGTTTCCTTCTTAGGGATATCCGGTTTAATATTCTCAATTAAATTGATTGAATTGCGTATATAACGCTCCTATTCACTTTGTGGGAGCAGAGACATATCGTTTGTTGTCGTTGGTATTGTTATTTGTGATACTGTAAATTTGTTTTTCTTTTCCCTTTGAATTATTTTAAGTAAATTGGATGTATAATGTATAAGGAAAATTACGGAATTATTAAAGGAATTTATTACTGCGTTGAGAATTTAATATGAAAGATCCTGAAAGTTTATTAAAAGCAAATTTTGAAGAAGCAGTAATATATAGCATTAAGAAATCTCATAAAAGTTTAACATATCTATATTCCTTAAAAGTATTAGGGGTAATGAGCTGCATTGATTTTTACATTATTACAAATAAATCCCTTGAATTAAAACTGAAGATTGTAGAAATTATGCAATTAATATTTTACTGATTACATTTATCTGTTCTTATTAAATCTTCTACATAATATATCTCATAAATTTCTCTCTAAAAAACTTTTGCCTAATGTGTGGCATGTGGATCTAGTTATTCCCATCCCAAAAGTTTCTTTACTTTAATAGACCAGGGATATGAGGAAAATGCCGTGACTGTTGAGTAGCCAGGGATCTGTAAAGTTTTTCATAAAATTTGGGTGAATTTTAGTATATGTGCAAAACCCACACACCATCAGGTGAGGATTTTTTAATAATTAAAATTAAAGGTCTAAAATAACCCAAAATATCACTTTTTTGCCTACCAGAAGAAAGCGATAATTTTTATTATAATGTGAAAGTAACCAATTTATAGGGAATAAACAAACCTTTTAAAATGGAAGTTTTTAAAATCCGATACGATAATTTGTTGCTCCGGAAATTGCAAAAAACTGTCAAAATTCGATTATTACTAAATAAACAATAAGTTTTGCAAAAGTCAACCTACGACTTTGATATTGCATAAATAGTTGGCGGCTTTTATGGTCCTTAATATGTGATTAAAATTTCAGACCGATTCATCCAATAGTTTTTGCAAAATTCTAAATGTTTATCCCAGAGGCATTATTTTTGCAATAACTTGACACGCAAAATTACCAAGATATTTTAATTCTGCGGGTGTCATATGAAAGAGAGACTTCTTTTATTGGAAGAAATTATTTTATTGCAAAAAAAATGTTTTTTACCACTGCAAAAACGTATCACAAAAACATTCATTTTTGTCTTATAAACAATTAGAATACATTTGTTGCTATTATATTTAGAGAGATTATGTTTCCATACTCGTAAAGCTGGTATTTTTACACAAATTAAAAAAAAACTTAATTTGGGGCAAAGTTAGACACTTTTTTAAAAAAAAATCACAGCTACTTTGTTTATAACAATTAAGATTTCTAATAAGTGCCACTTCGAAGATAAAAAGCTAAAGTTTCTATGTGAAATTTTTGAGGGCGATAGCTTTGTAACAGCATCTCTGAGAATGCTCCAAATAATGACTTCGATACACGACACGACTGTGAGTCAGTGGGGGAGAACCTACAAATCCACGGGCAAATTGACAGAGCAAGTTATATCTCTGGAACTTGTTGACCGATTTTGATGTTTTTTTTAATTCAGGGTATGTTCTAGCGTACATCACAAATATGCATTTTGACAATAAATAAAAATTAAAATTAATCCAGTAATTTGTTTAAACATCAACAAAAAATTTTTTTTACAAAATATCAACATCTTTTGTAATTTTTTGTTATAGGAATGATTAAATATAATTTTTTAATAAATTAATATTGCGATTAACTAAGCATTTTGTTTAAACTTTTATCAAAAAAAAAAATATCTACATTATCAACATTTTCGAAGTTATTTTGACGGGAAGTTATAGATATTGGTTCAATATTTTTCTTATTAATAAATTAACATTTAAATAATTGAATAATTTTTAGACATTAAAAAATTTTTTTGTCTGGACATCATTCACAGTACAAATTCTCGTCAAAAAACTGCTATTAATCCGAAAATAAAAAAGCTATTTAAAAACTGTGTCCGTAAAAGATACCTTTTTAGTCTCGTTCATTTAAAATTATATTTAACGACCAGTACAAAAAGTTAGGTTAATATGTCTAAATTTAAGGTTATCATTTAATTGTTCTCTCTTTATATGTATTCCTATATTTACTTTTCTATTATTGGTGTAGGTAGCTGAAAATATAAAAATTTATATTATTTTTTTTCTATACCTAGGAAGAACAGATTTAGCTGATCAAATACCCTTTGGACCATACTTATTTGTAATCATTATCTATTTTGGTGGGACTGTATTTTGTAATTCGGTCTACAAATATTTTTTTATCTTATAATTCATATACCGGGAAATTTTACTCAGGTCCTAATAGTGGTAATTTTTATTGGGGATTAAAAATATTCGAATGTCTTTTGCACCTGTTATATCGGAAATAATACATAGAAACATCTGCCGTACCTACTGGCTACTAATAATTATGTCTTTTGTTAATCATTAGTCAGATGCCTAGAGTCATACCCGCATATTTGTTGTACATGTGCTTGTTAAGGGTTAAATGTGAATAAAATATAGATAATGCAGAAGCCAGAATAAAGACAGGAAATACGTGCATGCTTTGAAAGTAGTGAATATAAAAGTACAGCCATCGGCAACATTGGTGAAATAAATTTTAACTAAAACAGTACAGAAATGTTTAAAAAAGTCGTTAAAAAATGTTTTTATTTCCCCTTTAATTAAATCTGAAATATTCTTGCATGATGCCTACGTAGGCATATTCCTCGCATAAGGGGTCATTTCATGAGCCACAAGCGAGGCATCTTGAAAAACCGTTTCACCTTCAAGGGGATGTCCTCTCAAGAATGCCGTATTAAAAACCCCCAAGTCCCTTATTTGTACAAAGAAAATTCCTGTCTCTTCCGTCTGAAGGTATGAGGCCGTGTAACAAGAGTTTCATCATGATTCGGAAGGAGAAAAACCGAGTTTTTCAACTGCGTATGACGTGTGATAAAGGAAAAATAGCCCGAACCGAACCTTAACTCCAAGTTTAACTCATATGTAGAAGGTTAATAGTTCAAATAAATGGTTTAAGTATATTTAGAATTAACTGTAAGAATTTTTCTGAACTAAAAATGGAGAATTAAATAAAGATAGATAGATAGATATTATATATGTGAATATTATTTAAAGACTGATATCAAATATTATAAACAAATTTTTGTAATAGCTGTATTTTCTTTAATGCAAAACAGAATAAATACATTTGTTTCTAATTATTTAAACTATTTCGGAAACCGCTTAAAACCGAATATGTTATTAGTAATAGAAGAAATGTTTATACCAAGTAAATACACATGCGTTAGAAAGACATTTATAATGTCCAAAGACTATTTGAGAAAACGTGTCTTTTTACTTACAATCAATTTAAAAACATCGCTGTTTTAATATTAATAAAGTGAAATGATCGTTTTAGTATTAATATTATTTTATTTTTACATTTCAAAATAACGTTTGATTAAGGTTTTTAATTAACGCAATTTAAATCTGGAAAAGGTTTAAATAACGTGTTTTTCCAACATTTTTGTTAGCACCCAAAATAATTCTAATTACAAATTGCAAGTAACTGATTAAGAACTACATTCTTATAATGCGTTTTTTCAATCTTTTTGTTAGAACTCAAAATAGTTCTAATTACAAATTGCAAATAACTGATTAAAAACTACATTCTTGTAATAATATTTCATACGCGTTTATTAAAGGTATAAAAAAAGAATAAGATATATATAGTTAAGATTATTATATTTAGACATAGAATATATAGAAACAAAAACAAATATTAGTATTGTTTATAAGATGCAAGTTTCTAGTGATGCCTAAAATCAATTAAAGTAAATAAGAATCAAAATCAAATCAGTGTCCTTCATAAAAAGGTATTAAGCTTCCGTTGGTACATAAAAACGATTAATTTAAAAATAAACACGAACGACTGTAATTAGTATAATGCAACGATAGGTACATGCTTTTTATGAGAAAAAATTGACAGATTGTTAAATAATGTTTCTATTTTTCTTTGATTCATTCTCGTGAATCAATGTTTGAGCCATTGCTTTACGCACCATATAATAATTCTCATATCGTTTTTTCGATTATCGGTAAGTTGAGTTTGTATATGTATTACAGCTAATAATAGTAGAGATATTTAATTGCAAGCAGCCCTCTGAAAAGGCACCACTGAACCGATGAAAATGTTTGACCGAGTTATTCAAATTTTTGTAAATAATGTGAAACATGCATATACAAAAATCGCGCCTATTTTTATCAGTTTTGTCATAGTAGGTTCTTTAAACAGATGAAATAGGTAAGGTGACAACTTCGATAAATTTAAACTATTATAATTAATTGTAACGTGTATTAAAAAGAAAAAACATTGATGTTAAGTAAAATAAAAATAAATTCAGTAGTTACAGAAAATTAGCAAACATATTTTTTTAAACTTTATTATTAATTTCATACATTATTTGTCCTTGTCTCCTTTAAAGTACTCCGCTCCCCTCCCCATTCACACACTTTTCCCAGCCGTGTTTCCATTTCACGAAGCAGTCCTAGATAGCTTCAATTGAAATGGCCTTTAAAGTCCGTGACTAATTTTCTTTGATGTTATCAATAATCTGAAAACGGCGTCCTTTCAGCATTGATTTTAATTTCGGAAATAAGAAAAATCGCAAGGAGCCAGGTCTGGCGAGTAAAGAGGGTGAGAGGGTAGAGCAATCTGGCATAAAACTAACGAATTGGCAAAGCCGAGTGTGCAGTCGCATTGTCATTGTTGTCTGTAAAACATCTTGATACGGTTCACTGTTTCACCTTGAGGCAAGAATTAAAAATGCACAATTCCATTAAAGTCGAAAAAACTGTGAGCATCACTTTTAACATTGGGTCGAGACTGACTTGCTCTGCCAATCCATTGTGATAATTGAACTTTTTTGTCAATGTCGTAGCCGTAAACTCAGCCTGCGTCTCCCTTTGATCCTTTGAATGAATGTTTCATTGCCATTGGATTGTTCATGGAGCTGCCATGGGAAACATTGCGCACTACGCAGAGCATCATCTCCGTGAGCTTGTTTCAAAAGTCGAAAAGTTTCCGTGAAAGTTTTCCCTAGAAGAATACGATGGAAACATGCCACGGACAAATTTTTGTTAGACAAAATTCGTTTCACACGCCATTCGTGGCCAAGATCTGCTTGTATCCATATAGAACATTTTTGATCGCGCAGCTAACGATACATATGAAATACGACCATATGTAAAAACTTACTATTGAAAATAAACACAATTACGATAAGAACAATATATAAAAATTAGAAAACGGTAACTCAAAAACAAATATTTCCACACACCAAATGGAAATTGGTCTTACGGTGAAATTTTCTAAAAAATTCATGTGCATTAAAAAAATATATGGTATTTCGTGTACTATTGAAAATACACACTCACACGCACACACACGCACGCGTATACACAAATAAACTGATCATTTTCAGGGCAAAATGATGTGCAAAATCCAACTTGACTACCTCCTCGTGGTGCACATCGGGTTACTCTAATGCCAGCGATAATCGTTGTTGTTCTTTATTTGTGAGAGTATTTCACAGATTTCTATCAGATATATGCTAATTATTACTAAACAAGCTACATTATATGTAAAAAATTTATATTTGAGTAAATTTTACTGTATTTGATGGGCATTTGGAGCGTCGTGGCCATGAATACTTTTGATCAGTGATAAAAAAAGGGAACAGTTTTTCAGGAAATTTTACCGAAAGACCAATTTTCATAAGGTATGTGAAGGGTCCTTTCCAATATTACTATTTTACCATTGAAAATCCGGCTTAAAAATTTGGTAGATATTAAGTAGTTTTCTTCTACATTTAGTAATTTGTATATATCTCTCATGGCATTTGTTTCTAATTTAATATCCCTATTTACATAAATATTAGTTGATATGCAAGTATGTCAACTGATTTAACTTTGTTTTGATGTTTTCCTTAACCTTTGAGAACTTTTGCATTTAAATTGCGAGCGTATAAAGATGATTTATACCAGCACTAATATCTCCACAGGATATTGTCCTTTTTTCTTGGAGCATAATTCCACAGCTCGAGCGCGCATTTTTCTGTTATTTGCATTATAATTTTGTCTTCCGGGGCACTTCAAATTCAAATTCAGATATAATGTCTGGGTTTATCTCCATTTCCCTCTAGTCTGCAGCTGTGATGCTTTATTGTGGTGTCATCTGCAAGCGTCACGAAGGCTATGTGTTAGTATTTATGCTGTGAATTATAAATTCCTTCCAGTTCTTGACGTATTCTTCCCGTAAATTGTACTGGGAAACATGCCGGCGGGAAGTACGGAAATGTTTGAAATAAATTGTTGGTAATGTAGCGAATCACGTTTGACTGAGTATGGGCGGAAACTTTTAAAGAAAAATTACAGGACCAGGGAGCTGCTGGTGACATGTTTTGGTTGTTATTCATTTAGATCATGTCTTTGTAACTAAGTGGAAAATGAAACCACTTTGATGTTAAACGTGTAGGTCTAAAAATTGTTGACATGAAAATAATTTCAATAGTGGAGGAAAATCAGTTCGATTTATATTAAAGTTCGAGGATTAAGTGTTAACAGTCCCCTTTCTGTTTTGTATGTAAATAAAGAAATGACTTGGTAAGCCGAGTTTTGATTTAATCAGGGACATTAAGATACAAGAATTTTATTTCCAATGTTAGTAGCTGGAATCCATTGCATGACAGTTGCAACATATATATTTTTTAAATAAGAAGTTCATCTATTGACTAAAATTTGAATGAAACATTTCTGGGAAATTTGGAATTTGTTTAAATTAACTTAAGAAATTTTTATACTGTTTAGTCATATTTCTCAACATTCCTCTTCTAAAATCAACATTGTGTACATTTTGTAATGACAATTAGGATATAGTTTGTAGTTAATTATATGTCTCAACGACTCTGTATAAAGGTTCGGAAAGTCCCCATGGTACATAGGCCGTTACGTGAGAGCGATAAAGTAAGACATAGATATCCGTGCGACAGACAAGGATGGTTACATTGAAGACGTTTCATAATCTGAATAGGCACTCTAATTTCTAATCCGAAAAGGGCGGTGACTATTCAGATTATGAAACGTCTTCACTATAGCCATCCTTGTCTATCACATGGATTTCTTTACTTTACTTTACCGCTCTCATGTAAAGGCAGGCATGTGGATTTTCCAGCACTGTATATGATATTCTCTGTATATAGTATACTTTAAAAATATTTATGATTTTGTTTCTTTCAATATATGTTTGGCTGTGAAATATATTTTCAATATAACTTCAAACACTTACGAAAACCAAATCACGCATATGGAAAATATTTTTTTGATCATTTACTCACTGTATCAAATTGTCTTTTGAACAGAAGTGAACTCTTACTTTTTTTGCATAGCTTTTACCGGCTTGGTTCAAATTAGCAATTTGTAGGAATGATATCGTCAGATAAATGCAAAATTTATTTTAATGATAATAAAATCAAGTCGAAAATACGTGTA
This sequence comes from Anoplophora glabripennis, assembly GCF_000390285.2. NCBI lineage: Eukaryota > Metazoa > Arthropoda > Insecta > Coleoptera > Cerambycidae > Anoplophora > Anoplophora glabripennis. The sequence goes on along the minus strand of NW_019416363.1, from coordinate 352,687 downwards.
CAGTTATAATAAGGGTTGGTGATCACAATTTTTCCATAGAGATATACCAAATTTCAAAATGGCGAATACAAGATAACGGATTTATGACGAAAGTCCAATCTGAATACCTAGAATCTTAGACAATCGGTTCGAAAATGTATTACCTGGTCTTTTCTATATTACTCATCATAAAACTGATACGAACGATTTAAAATTACAAAGTGGCTTATCCAAAATGGCGGCCTTTACCTGCAGCAGATGGATTTGAAATTAAGGTAACTGCAGTTATTCGGAGTTTACAATAACACATATCACAAATCACAAAATGGTGGATGCAAGATGACTGACTTATGACTACATTCCCCATCAAGATCCTCCAATTCGTAACATGAAATTGTAAATTGAGACAGGAATTTCTAAAAGCCCAAAACCGTAGACAGTCTGACTACGTGAACCTAAGAGATTTTAGGATAGTTGTTAATCTGAAGTATTGCTTGCACTCAAAGCTTCGGCAGATACTCTTAAACTGTCCTTTTGAGGATAGTTGTTAGCCTTACTACCTCGTATTTTGAGGCTCTGAATCCGAATCCGTATTCAGAAATGCAACTAATGTTTTTCTCTGTGCAGTTTACAATTTCAGTGAATCATTGTTCATTAAGCAATAAATAATTCAGTCGTTGAACTTTTTCTTTTTAAAGTACAATTTTTACCTATTTATACTCTTAGAGAGGAGAGCACTCTTAAAATAATGAATTTCATTGCCGTCTTACTAAAATTTTGTCGCTGTCTTTAAGCAGGAATTCCTTCATGTCCGGTTATAAAACTCATGCAAATATTTTAGCTGAAATTAGCAGTGTGGTCGTGCAGTATAATAAAACTGCTCCTTCCTCATTTGTCACGTTCCGTCTTTATTTCATCGCTTTAAATCGTCAGACGAGGTCCATCGCACAGTTTTATTCCCCTCGTATTTTTCTAATGACCAAATTAAGGAAAACAAAGCCGTATTTCCGAGTCTGACGTCGCGATAATATTCAGATGGGATTTTATTAAAAAAAGGTTATAAATGAGATACATAATTTTCTTTTCCTGCGTTCCACTGTCATTCTATTGACTGAGCTTTCCGCTGCGGAACAGTAATTTAAAATTTGGACGACGGTGCCGGAGCGAATAAACCACTGAATATATTAAAAAAAGCCGGGAATACGAACGTATTTAAAAGGAAAAAAATATGCCAAAATGATGAATACGTAATGCATTAAAAACAAATATTACCCTCACTTTGAATTTCCATTGTGTGAGAAGGCATCATGGGAATCTTGAATGTGTTAATATTATTATAATCATATTTTTGAAGTAAAGTGCAAGGAAATGAAATAAAAACTTTCACACCTTACAAGTTTGACTGATGCCATTCAGTGTAAACAAATATATAGTTTAATAAATGTTAAAATAAGGAATTGTATTGATTATGAATACATTTTATATTTTTACTGGTAACAGTTTTTTAGATACCTATACAGAGTGTCTCACGGTGACGGCCCATTAGAATTATTTCAGAGACTACTTCGATTTGAATTTAGAAAATTTAGGATACCGGGTTTAAGGGCATGCCCTTCTCAACTAAAATAATGGCGTCCACGTACCACTTCCAGTTATACCGGAAGTCGCCATCAACTTGCTTATTTTAAATGGAACACCCTATATATTATTGCAATTTTGGATTCTACGTGTTATTTTATATGGACTTTTATGAAGTTTCCCTATTCCTAAAATTAACCGTTTTCGAGATATTTAATTTTTTTTAAAAAAAATGAAGAGAAACAGTGACTAGCTTCAAACTATGTGTATTTTATAGTAAGAAAGATAAAGCAACAATATTTATAGGGGGGATAGCTAGACCCCTAAGCTTCCCATCCATACTTTTAAAGTGGCTTAATTGCATTCAGGGTGCTAGAAATTTAATGCCGAGTTTAATTAGCTTCAAACCTTCATAAGTCGGTTTTTTAAACAGAACACTTTGTATGTTTTTCTATATTCTGATACACAATTTTATCCTCTTTCGAACGGTATCAGGTAACGGTAAAAAACCCGACCGAAAGGTTTGAAGTTATCTAAACTGGGCATTAAATTTCTAGCACCCTGTATGCAATTAAGCCACTTTAAAAGTATGGATGGGAAGCTTAGGGGTCTAGCTATCCCCCCCACCCCCTATAAATATTGTTGATTTATCTTTCTTACTATAAAATACACATGGTTTGAAGCTATCTCTCAATTTTTTCGAAAAAATTTAAATATCTCGAAAACGGTTAATTTTAGGAATAGGGAAACTTCATGAAAGTCCACCTTTTTAGGTGTTAATTTTAACACGTAGAATCCAAAATTGCAATAATATATAGGGTGTTCCATATAAAATAAGCAAGTTGATGGCGACTTCCGGTATAACCGGAAGTGGTACGTGGACGCCATTATTTTAGTTGACCGGTATGCTAAATTTTCAAAACTCAAATCGAAGTAATCTCTGAAATAATTCTAATGGGCCGTCACCGTGAAACACCCTGTATAAGTAAAATTGAAACTTTATTATTGTACCTATCAATTGTGAAACAAAGATATTTTGCAGAAATATGTGCAACCATTTTCTGGACCTCAAGGTCAGCCACACTAACTTCAATTTTTTATTTCACAAGTCTTGTCAGAAATTTTTCTCTATGTGGCTCCAAAAAACAGTATGAATACCCATTATTAAAATATTACTACTTTCGTTGTTGCAGTCCTGTCGATATAGGAAGTAACCACAAACCCTAAACGCTATAGTTGTAATTGGCTAGATCATATCGGCTTTGTAATAGCACGAGTGCTATAATTTAGCAGACAAAGCATTTTTTTGGTGCACTGCAATTTACAACAAATTTATTTTAATTCCATTTTATTGAAAATATATACAAATATTTACAATTCTGCAGAAATAACAAAAAAAATTAAATAAAATTATTTAAAACATAAATAGCAATCATTAAGTTTACTCGTTAACTCTCATACAGTAAAATTAATAGAAGAACCCTTCTTTATACATTTAATAATTTAAAAGAAATTTACCAAACAACGAAAACAGTTTTACTTTTTTTTAGCATAAACTCTGATCGGCTNTATTGAAGTTAATTGGATTATTGTTATTTCTTTGTTGCTTTTGAAATATTTTCATGAATTTCACATTTCTTTTGATCAGTTAAGCATGTTGCTGTATGTCAATAAATTTGAAAAAGTATATTTTTATAAAACATACATTCAACACTTTTTGAAAATATCGATGCGATCGGAATAATTATTGTTGCAGTTCATATAGAAAATTATACATTATATGGTTTGTAATAATCAGATAACCTCAATTAAATACTTCTTCTTTTATCTACATAAGATTAAATTGTAAACATGTATCTTTTTTTCAACAGAAAGAATCATAACGAAGTTAGATACCTTTTGTATCTGTTTCATTGAGTGTTTAGAGATCTTAGTTTGTATTTCTAGAGAATATCATCCCTTTTTTTACATTTATTTCTATTTCATTGAAACACCAAATTTTCAAGGTTTTCGTAGATAACAAATAATGTAAAACCTTTCATGTGTGCTTTCTTAATATTTAGCTATAAGTGAACCTACTTACATTATACATGTTTCACATTTAAGCGATGTTTAGAACAAGGGTCGGCAACTGGCGGACCGCGGTCCAGGTCCGGACCGCGGAAGGTAAAATACTGAACCGCCAAAAATTTTTTTGAAAGTATAAATTACTCAAATACATTATTAAAAAAATGTTTTTTACTTTTAAGTGTCAATCTTATCATTTTTTCTAGTATTTTACAATTGTGTGAGTGTGTGAGTTCTTAATGGTTAGTAAGCAAATTAAATTTGAGTCCAAATTAAAATAAAAAAATAAGAAATATGAATTTTTTTCTGGACCTCCTTAAAAATTTTCAAAAGTATCCGGACCCCACCTAAAATTACTTGCCGACCCCCGCTCTAGAACAAAATATCATAGCTAGTAGATATAACGTAGAAGTATAAGAAATATAAAAATTGTTGAATTATCCAAATATTTTGAATTTGTCTAATCTACTTGTAAATCTACTTGTAAAATGCCAAGTTGAATTTTTCATTTTCTCAAAAATCTTATATAAATAAATCAACAAAGGCTGAGGAAACCACACCCTGATGAGGAGTTAGCTCTAAAATCAAATAACAATACAAGATAAGTTCTTGTTGGCACCCAGAGAAAATATATTCAAAAATGTACTTAAAAATATTCAAATAAATATATTCAAAAATATAATTAAAATATTCTAAATAATAAATAAAAGTAAAAAATAATAATAAAAACAAAAACTTCTTTATAATAAATATATATAACAATATCCCTGATTTAAGTAATATTTAAGTACTTAATCTTTTTTCTGTGTGAATGCTTCTACACTCTCATCAAATAAAATCATACCTCTATACAGTAGATGTACTAGTAATTGATAGCTATCCAAAAATAAAAATATAATATTCAAACTGTAGTAATAAAAAACATATGAAAACTTATGAAAAAGAAATTAATTCCTTTTCCTGATAAAAATCAACATGGCATTCAGCCACGATACAATAAGTAATATATTTCCCCATTGATCTTGGTCTTTGAAATTAAATTATTTCGCACCTACATATTTAGTGTCAACCACCTTGTGGGCCAGTTTTGTGTTGCAGTATTAGGATTTTGGAACTATAAGAGACTAAAGATCAGTTAAATGAGAAAAGTGTTAGACCATTTTGTTACTAACTTATATTTTGTGAAAAAGTGATTTTTTTTTCATTATTTAAAAAAATCTGGTCTGTAAAAGCATTACTATAGCAACTTTTTGTAAATAATTTCAATCTGTAGTGAACTTTTTACTTCAACCTTTCCTTTTTCTTAAGGGCGGCACATTGTATTTTTTGCTGACCGAAAATAGCAATTTTTTAGCTTTCCACTGATGTATCATAAGTGGAAAGATTAAAAATGTACACAACAATAAATATTATAGAAATAATGTTAGTAGCAGCTTTGATTTTAATTATTATTTGTAGTTAGTGGAGGGAAGACCTGATGATGTTACAACAAGGTGACGAAACGTCAACAAGCAAAGAATTGTGTTTTATTTGGAATTTGGACTTATTTTCCCATTATAGACTACAAATAATTATTTATTATTATTAATCAACTAAATTTGACAAGTTTGCACATAATTTTGTCAAAGAATTAATAATTAATTTATAACAAACAATCTTAGACGAAGGTTTCTGTAGACTTAGATATAAGTTACATTTTCCCAGACAAATAAGTGATACCAGTTTGCAGTTTTACGCGAAATTCCATAAAATTACGGATTTCTCGATATCAATTTGCAGTAAATCCAACAAAGTTCATCCACACATGAACTAGAAAATTACATGGAAACCAATCAGCTTTTTTCAGGAACTGCAGCTGAATAACACTAAACTCTACCTGGAATTCGATTACTACCTTTACTATATAATACAAGCATTGGAGAAAACTGTGAATCATTTTAAGCGTTCTGCTATGTCGTAATTCATAGAAGTGCTACAAAGTTTTGCAGTCGTATTCATAAAATTAATTTTGTGAAAAATTACTTATACAAATTTTGATACAACATTAAAATATTCAGGAAGAAAGTACTAAATTACAGATCTCTTAGAAATACATTATTCACAGTAGATTATGTACATTCAGTATTTCTAAATATAGCTGTCCCCAATATTTTATATGTTTATGCGTTAAATAAAATTATAGGTCTATATTTTATTTATTCTATGAAAATTTGAAAATTGTTGCAGCAGTTAATACTGTCGACTTTGAAACTTCGAATCTAAGAAAAAAAATTCATAGAATATAAAAAAATAACTGAAGAAATCTTTATGGAATTAAGTGCCTGGATTGACTAAATGTGTTCCATATTTAGAATTTTCTTAAAGTTAGAATCAGGTAATATTAAGTTCAATTGTGTTGAGCATCAACCATTTCCATGAATCACTTCTCTCTGATAAATTGACATATTTCCTGCCATTCAGCAACCAGTAATAAATGTCTTTAAATTCAACCGCTGTTAAAAGTAATACCGCATCGTTCGAAATCGCATTGACATTTTACCGCATGGATAATATTGGCAAAGGCGTCAGCATTTACGGTGTGACACAGTTATTTGTTTCGTAAACATCTCGGGTTAATGCAGTTGATATAATATTCGAAATATGTGTTCCACCCATAGCGGAGGAGTTACTACCTTTTGAATAAAAGTAGAATGCTAAAATATCACAGAGGTAAATGGAAAAGCTAAATTTAAAGAAAATACCTGCGCTGTTTTCTGAAATTGCCACACAGATTTTAATACTAAGAAGCCACATAAAACCATCTATGACGTTGAAAGTAGATACTGAATCAATTATTTTCTCTTCGTCTTCTATGTTTCTTCACATTCTTTTTTAGTTTTTTCATCTATCATAACACAATAAAATGATAAATTAATTCTGCTATAGCAATAATTATTTTAATTTTACTTTGTACTTTTTGCGGAATAATTCCATACCATTTTCGTTTTCTGAACATTTCTATTCCATAGCCAGCTGCAAAAGATCCTCAGTAGAATGTACGAAATGAAATCGTCATTTATAAACTGATTGACAGAATAATGGCTTTTCTGTAATCCATGTTCATACTTTCTTTATATGTACGTAGAATTTAAAAATATTTAATATGTAGGGCGATTTTTACCTATTAGAGACCAGACGGAATCTGTTTTGGTGTAGATGTTTTTATATAGTATCTCTAATTTTTGCTTTAATGACTCCAAAATGATATAAAAAAACATAATTTCACTATGCGCGCGCTTCAAACCGTGCGCTAAACTTATTATTAAACAAATATTGAAAAATTGGAAAAAATTAATCTTTTTTTTTTCTTTTTTTCAACACTTCTAAAACTATTCATTTTAGAGAAAAATTGAGAAGAGAAAAAATATTAAAAAAGAATCGTAATTCAATTTTACACAAGATATACCTATTTTCAAATAAAAAATACATAACATAACATAATTATTGCAAATATAGCAAAAACAACAAAAAAAATGAAAAAATTTTTGCGATTTTTTTTAAAAGCACTCATATTATAGGTAGGATCTTCATACTTGGCCACAAAAATCTCTTTCATATAATAAAACATGACACCATTTTTCGTTAAAATCGGCCCTATAGTTTTCGAGTAATAATTTTGCAATCCAGATTTTTGAAAAAAAATTGAAATTTTTGCAAATTTAACTGACTTCTAAATACTTGAAAATTTTATCACATAAAAAAGGCACTCAAACTTTAAAATGCGTCCAGAAAAATTGAAATCCGTTAATTAGGAGAGTCGTGGTAATTGTTTAAAGATATATTTTATAAATTCATTATAATTATTTTTTCTTAAATAATGCTTTTAAAGTTCTCGGAAAGACGAAAAAAAACGTGGTGATTCGTTAATTAGTTCCAGAGTTATAGTCGATCAAAGTTGAACGGCATTTGTGGCGTAACTACGAAGTCTGGAGGGCTGTTTTTTAAACAAATCGCTCTTTTGCAACCCATATAAAATGTCGATAAAAACTATTGACCGAGCATGAAATTCACGAAAAATTTATGGGAGGTAGTGGTGGGGGGAGTCGAGAGCTCGGCTACTCCGGCCGACTCGAAATTGAAATCGCGCTTTCAAAATAGCGGTGCGCTTAAAAATTTTGATTATCTCGGCTTCTAGTAGTCCGATTTTGATGTTTTTTTTTAAATCGATGTCTCGCGAACTGAAAAGCCCAAATATCGCGAATCAAACGCGAATTGTTGTTAATTATCAACCTATTAACGTACTGATAATTATTACTTTTAATTTGTTTTACTTTTCTCGTATTTTTCTTTATTCTATTAATGAATAGTACCTAATCAAATTTATTATATAGTTTTTATCCGTAAATTGTATTCAATTTGTTTAAACATTCAAAATTTGTTCAGACAATTAGATATATAAATAAATTTTNTAGATACTTGATAATTTTATCACATAAAAAAGGCACTCAAACTTTAAAATGCGTCCAGAAAAATTGAAATCCGTTAATTAGGAGAGTCGTGGTAATTGTTTAAAGATATATTTTATAAATTCATTATAATTATTTTTTCTTAAATTATGCTTTTAAAGTTCTCGGAAAGACGAAAAAAAAAAAACGTGGTGATTCGTTAATTAGTTCCAGAGTTATAGTCGATCAAAGTTGAACGGCATTTGTGGCGTAACTACGAGGTCTGGAGGGCTGTTTTTTAAACAAATCGCTCTTGTGCAACCCATATAAAATGTCGATAAAAACTATTGACCGAGCATGAAATTCACGAAAAATGTATGGGAGGTAGTGCTGGGGGGAGTCGAGAGCTCGGCTACTCCGGCCGACTCGAAATTGAAATCGCGCTTTCAAAATAGCGGCGCGCTTAAAAATTTTGATTATCTCGGCTTCTAGTAGTCCGATTTCGATGTTTTTTTTAAATCGATGTCTCGCGAGCTGAAAAGTCCAAATATCGCACTTTCAAACGCGAATTGTTGTTAATTATCAATCTATTAACGTACTGATAATTATTACTTTTAATTTGTTTTACCTTTCTCGTATTTTTCTTTATTCTATTAATGAATATTACCTAATCAAATTTATTATATAGTTTTTATCCGTAAATTGTATTCAATTTGTTTAAACATTCAAAATTTGTTCAGTCAATTAGATATATAAATAAATTTTTAAAATCAAATTATCTTGGAAAAAACATTATTCTTCATTTCTATTGAATATAAATTATTCAAAATATTTTATTTTTGTTGTTTTTGACATATTTGCAATAATTATGTTATATTTTTTTATTTGAAAATAGGTATAAGTGTCTTGTGTAAAATTTAATTATGAATCTTTTTTTCCTCTTCAATTTTTCTCTAATATGAATAGGGAAAAAAGAGAAAAAAAAATGGAATTTTTCCAATTTTGGTATTTGTTTAATAATAAGTTTAGCACACGTTTTGAAGCGGCGCGCATAGTGAAATTATGTTTTGTTATATTATTTTGGAGCCATTAAAGCAAAAATTAGCGATACTATATAAAACATCCATACATGGGTGCTTTGAAACAGATCCCGCCCGGTCTATTATGTCCATTTCTGCGGTACTTATAGGTGCCCCATCTACATTCGAATTTTGACCACCAGTAACGGCGGTGACAACATTTTTAACAGTAAGGCGATGTTTCGCATTATATTGGCTATATCCTGTTCAAATTTGGTTAATGCATCTCTCTCGGTTGCGAAAATTCGAAAAGTATGTTTTCAGCCACGAATATTGAATTATTTCAAATATCTCGAATTTTCATCGCCAGTAACAGCGGTGACAACATTTTTAACAGTAAGGCAATGTTTCTCACTATATTAGAATGTGTCCTGTCCAAGTCCAAAGAGATTTTAAAAATTGTATAGAAAAGCTCACCAAGAAAGCGTCACTTATACCTAGTACTTGTTCTAGATGGAACTCATATAAAATTTTTCACACAATTTTCCACACAAAATTTAGGATATTACAAAGTTTATTCAATTCTAGCACATACATAGCACTAATCAAAATCATTTTTTTTCTTGTAATCTAGAAACGGCTAATTTGACTATGTATTTAACATTTAGAATATACGAGCATTTTAGTACACCTGGCAACCCAAAATGAAGTATATATATGTAGTAAGTATATTCTTATTTTTTTTACAATACCGCGTTGCTGTAGCAGTGAACCGTCTTCATGTTTTCTAAAATCCATTCAGAGACTCACCATTTCATTATTAACATACAAAGTAAGAGGTAAGTGTACATTTTCCGAGCAGAATGTCGGTTTATCGACTAGTTTTTTAGCGTGGGTGCGCTTCTCCATTTGTGCTTGGGCGTAGCAGCTTCTTGCTTATTTTAAAATCCGACAGCCTGTACGCTATGTTTTATTTTTTTTATGGAAATCGTAGTAAACTACACAATTTATATATCGTGTAGGCAATTAAATTAACTCCATAAAAGGTTAGGTGTTTCGCCTACTCTTCGGTATCATCAACTATTTAAGAACTATAAATATGCCGACGTCATATATCTGGAAAGATGTCGGGATATAAAGCTTTGAATATGGGGAACTGTTGGGACCTAGCCAACTGATTTATTGATTTGACATTCGCTTTAGAGATGGGTAGGTTAAATGTAATTCGAAGTTTATACTGCGTCATAGAACACTTTTCAGAGTAACTACCGGGTGTTTTGGAAAGTAGAGTTTAACTTCAACGGGTTATAATTAAGTGAATATAATATATGATATGATATGATTTACAAAATATCATTGTAAATTTTATGATAAGAGAGTTAATGAGATTACTTATGGTGGTTTCGCGCGGAAATTAATCAGTACCGACCGATGGGCCGTTCTTTGATACCTATTTTGGTAATTTTATTCTGTTTTGGTTTGAGTTTCTAGTGGGTTGGAGTTAATTTACGTGTTAGTGTGTTACTATTTTACTTTTTTAGTGAGTAGTAATAAATATTTTTGCAATTACTTACTTTGATTTATTTGTATGATCAACTTTTTTTAGTAAGTTGGACAAGTCCTTCGTTATAAATACAAAGAGGAATCAAATGTACATACTGAGCAGATTGAATGTTAGGTGAATTACCCTGTCCATAACAATTTTTACACACATTATTTCAACTGCAAATTGTAGGTCCATTGTTGACACTAAACATTGAACACTAATCTAGTTTTCCTTTATAATCTTTCCAGTTGCATTTGAAAACTCAGATTTGTAGTTGACTCTATTTTATTAACATTTTTCTTTACTTATAACATATATTAGGCATTGCCTTTGTTTTACCCTTCTTTGATCTCGCTACGTCGGAAGGTGTAGGAATTGATTCTAAAATATCTTGCATTTAAGGTGACAGATTCAATATTTGCATCAGGGCAACTAGCAAAATGATAGAAGCTAAAGAAAAATATTTTCTGTAAAAAACATAAACATTTCCAAATACTTATAGATAGATAGCGCTCTCTATTTTATTATGACTGAGATAGATCCTACAAAAAGTTTACATAAAATTGTAGATGATACTACTTATAATAGTTATTTATTGTATAAGTGTTTTAAGTGGATAAAAGATAATTAAAACACGAATGCAATATAACGTTTTATCCATAATCACATCACAATCATAATTTTGGAGTCCGAATTTTTGGAATTTAATAAAGAAATGTTCACACGACTTGACATATTTCTCACTAGTACTCAATGAAACGTGGTAGGTTTTGTTATACCTACTGGTTGCTATAGTAGGTTATATATTATCAATTATGTAATTAACAGTTCTATCCACAGATGAGATATATACGTAAGAAAGTTGTATCTGAATTTGGTAAAAATGCAAGAAAGTAATTGTGTTCCTGTAGCTGGTTTTGAAGAAGCTCAAGAAGCAATTTTCCTTTTATTGCTAGCGAAATCTAGAGAACAATACGAAAAAGTGTTGGCCGAATTTGACGAATTGGGAAAAACGGAGAGTAATGACAATATAATAAATGAAGAAGTCATGCTATCGTATTTTTTGAAGAAAAAATATGCAATTTCATCTATATCGAAGTATTCGATGTTGAAGGCTACATAAAGGTCTACGGAAATATAGATATTGAAAAATATAACAAGCTTACTGCTTATTTGAAGAGTAAATCGAGAGGATACAAAACAAAAAAAGCTGCAGTATTGGAAAGGGCACATATTCAAGAATTTTTGACTGAGGTTTCCGATAAAGAATATTTAATGATTAAGGTAATATATCTTTACCTTTTACATGTTGCTAGGTATATAGTGAACTTTAAATTATTTTAGGTTGCACTAATAATGGGAGTTTCTGGTGCCTGTCGATGCTGCGAATTGACAAATTTGAAAATTAGTGACATACAGGACGTTGGTAGTTACCTACTTGTTTCAATACCTGACACGAGCATTTCAAGAAAATTTACAATAGAAGAAGGATTTTGCGTGAATGCTGTTGAAATATGCGGAAAATATATTTCTCTGCGCCCAATTCGCCTAACACAAGACAGATTCCAGACGTTGCATTTAATTATTTTTATGATATTTTTCGTCATTATTTTGAAGTATATTTTCCGGTTCGAAAGACTTATATTAGTAGAGATGTTAATAAACAATGGGTTAATGATGAAGTAAGAATTTCTAGTTTGCATTTGAAAGAACTCTTTATTTTACAAAAAAGTATTCCTGAATTCTCTATTATATATAATAGGGAAAAGAAAAATCATCAGCTATTAATCATGAATACTAAAAGAAATTACTATCAAAGAAAGATTATTAATTCCGATAATAAATCTCGAACTGCTTGGAGTATTATGTCCAATTTATGTAATAAAAAGAACAAAAATAATAATATTTTAATCAACAAAGACGGTATTTTATATGAGAATCCTAATACTGTAGCATCTTTATTTAACGATTATTTTGTTACATATCCCTTAAGTATAATTAATCAGATACCAACAGTCAGTAATTTACCTTCCATGGGCAAATCGGCTTCACAAATAAACTCCTTATTTTTAACTCCCTTCGCAACAGACGAATTGTTGCTCTTATTAACAGATAAGTTAAAAAGTAAGAATTCATCAGGAGCTGATGACATTCCTATGTTTCTTATTAAGAGAGTCACTCGATTTATTATTTCTCCCCTTAAATATCTTGTAAATTTATCATTTGAAACAGGTACATTTCCAGAAATTCTAAAACTAGGAAAAATTGTTCCAGTTTTCAAAAAGAATGATCCGATGTCTTTGGATAACTATAGACCTATATCCGTGCCTCAGGGATTTTCAAAAATATTTGAATATTGCTTTCTTGAGCGACTACTTACCTTTATCAAAAAATTTCGTATTCTCACCGACAATCAGCATGGATTTCGTGCAGGCAAATCTACGACTACAGCTGTACACTCATTATATGAGAAAATTTTAAACTTTTTGGAAAACGGCGAGTGTCCTGTTGGGATCTTTTGCGATCTCAGCAGGGCATTCGATTGTGTTAATCATGAAATTTTAATATCAAAATTAAATAACTACGGTATTCGAGGACCCGCATTAAATTGGATCATTACTTTTGTTGAAAATAGGAAGCAATTTGTAAGCATAAATTATAATAATCTGAATGTTTGTGGTAAATATAACTCGGAATGCTCTTTGGTAACGTTGGGTGTACCACAGGGATCTGTTTTGGGCCCTGTGTTATTTTTACTATATACAAATGATATCGATACTCTCTCACCTAATACTCATTTTACCATGTACGCTGATGATACGTCTTTAGTAATATCTAATAAGTCAAATCGAACCTTAAAACTTGAATGTGATATTTTATTGAACAACTTAAGTAACTGGTTTGCCCAAAATTCATTACATTTTAATATTGATAAAACTCAAGCACTTCGATTCTGCACTACTCAAAATAGAAACTGTGAAACATTAAATTTGAATATTAATAGTAGTTCTCTACCTACTGATTCTGTGACAGTAAAATTTTTAGGTCTAAATTTGGACACAAACCTTAACTGGAAATGTAACTGTAAAAATATAATATCAAAATTGTCTTCAATAACTTATTTATTTCGAAATATTAGAACAGTCCTAAGTACCGATCAACTCCTTTGTTTATACTATGCCCAAGTTGAATCCCGATTGAGATATGGTGTTTGTTTCTGGGGTAATTCAACTCTCTCGTCCCATGTTTTTATTGCACAGAAACGTGTTTTAAGATGTATGTTTGGTGTTTCAAGTACTCATTCTTGTAGAAATATATTTAAACATTATAGAATTCTCACGTTGCCAGGCATTTATATTTTTGAAATATGTGTATACATATTTAAACACAAAAGCAAATTTGTGATAAATAACGAGTATCACAATGTCAATACCAGACAAAAACATAATTTTCATGTGCCATTTGCACGATTAAATTTAAGTACTCGTTCTCCAAACTTTGTAGGGCCTAAAATATTTAATTGTTTACCTGTGGAACTGAAAAATGTAAATAATGAGTTTTTATTCAAAACAAAATTGAAACAATATTTAATAAATAAGTGTTTGTATTCCGCATTAGAGTTCTGTCCTTCAATGTAATTTATGTTTGTGTTTGTATGACTATTCCTATACATGTTGTTCATGTCTAAAAGGAAAATAAATTATTATTATTATTATTTTAAGATACATCAATCAAAAATCTACTGCCCAGCCTGTTTGAATGAACACATTGGCGAAGGTACCCTCAATAGTTGCTTCATTCCTGAATATCGCAAATCCAGAAGCATATACTGGCCATTGTATGAGGCGCACTTCAACAACTTTATTGGCCAATAAAGGTGCTGATCGTACAATCATCATACGGCATGGTGGATGGAAGATTTTCTCTGCAGCAAAAAGTTATGTTGATGAGTCTAGATCTAACAAACTTAATATTGCAAGGAAAATCTAAGGAAAATATAGTTGTTCCTTACAAGAAGAGACATCCGTAACTTGTGCAAATTCTTCACAAACTTCGGCAGATGTTATGCGTTCCGAAAATTATGGCAACTATGCTACAAGGGTTGTTATTAACGAAAAGGAAGTTAAATGTGATAAAACAAAAAAAAAACGTATCTATTACTATAAATGTAAATATTAATGTTAATAAGTAAATAAATTAAATTTGATTTATTATAGGTTTACTATTGTTTTATTATTCTACTACTGTGTGCTGTGTTGTACTAGTGGATAAAGTATCATTTTAGACTTTAGGTGATTGTGGATAAAATAGTTTTATAAGCATTGTGTTAGGGTAGATGTATTGCTACGATTGCCCACTCATGGACATGGTAGCATACTAAAAAACTAAAAGGGGCGAGACTGCTAGTTATATATAGCCTTTTTTTTGTGACTGATCGGTTGCAAAGTTAGCAGAGAGTCCGGCAGCTCAGTGAGATAGGGCGTGGAGGTGCAGTCTCTGTTAACTAAACGAAAATTATAAAATAACGAAAGAGTATAGTAACTTTAAGATTTATTGTAATGAAAATGAAACAAAATCAATTAACTATGAGTAATAATTGATTTGATTGATCAAGCTATGATCATAATAAGAATAGGCAATAGGGGGTGGCACTAGACCCAAAACGGTTACAGAATTGTACCAGTACGTCCCCGTTTGTGCTACAAACCAATGGTATATATTTTAGTACAATTAATATGAGGAATAAGAAGGCCCCTCCGTAGTATATACTATGAGGTTTACAGGCGTATAATCGTTAAATATAATGTAATATTAAATGGCAATCAATTATTTGAGGGCTTCTTTCAATAAAATGGTAAACCATTTAAGGGCGTGGCTCCGCCAGGTGAATCTTGGAACGACTAACGCGTAACGTAAAATGATATAAACTATAAATATGACCTTATCGTCCGGTGGTATAAGGATCCTGGGTGATAAGTAGTCCTCCACGGAGTGACCACGTGCTAATTTTTGGGTTGCGGCTGGTGTTTCGTTTCCTTGATCTCCGATGTTCTAACTGGGTGTTATCAAATTATTGGGACTGCTAGCTCCACGATGTTATTATGTAAGTCGGTCCCAGAATGGACGACCATAGACAATCACAAAGAAAAGGCCTAGAAATGAACGGAGTTATTGCGGGCAATAAAGGCAGTGAGGGTGAATAGATTCACCTCCTCAAATTTGTATAAACGGCTCTCATTAAAACCAAAATGTGACAATTCGCTTTACCTGAGATGTTGTGCGGCGTTTCTTATTAAGTCCTGTTGCACTTCACACCAAAAATCCAGACACTAATCTGCGTTCTAGCTACAACTACAATAACCAGTGGTCGCAGTGCAACGGATTATTTAATTAATCAACTAGGGTAGATCCGCAATTTTGCGTTTTGACTGCTTTCTTTCAAACCTAAATACCAAGTCCGTCTTTAATTTTATTTCAAGCCGCAAAAACTTATCGTCTTTTTGCCCATACTCGGCGGTGATAGAATTATAAAGCCGTTCATTTATAGCTGGAGCGAAATTATTGATATAATAATATTTATTGATATTTTTCTTCCTTGTTATCAATGAAGTAATGTTAAGTATACATAATTATAATCGAAATAGTTATGTAGGTATTTTGTGGAACCGAATCGTCTAGATCTTGCCGCAATAAAATAAATTCGGCATTTTACAGGGTGACAAAATAAACCCGTAACAGTATATAAGAGTACGCACTTAATTTATGAAGTGGAAAAGGTCTCTAATTTTGCATGCTACTACTGTTTCTTAAATGTCACTTTGATGAATGTCTGTTATTAGAGATTATATAGTTTTATATTACACATAAGTTATCATCTTGTAAATACTTCTGCAAACAATAATAATATTCTCTAAAATAATTCTATAATTATTATTACAAATATAAATTCCATTCTATCAAGATATTCTGTTTTCATACTGACCGATTTTGTATCATTTTTTAAAATCGCTAAGTATATTATTCTATTTTATCTTTCAATGTTGATGGTTTTGCTATCAACTAAGATATATCCACATAATGCAGTGTTGGAGGCTGCGGTACAGAAACGAAGAATCTGATAAAAAAAATAAACATACGAGGGTCGGAGCACTTTGTGCTCTTTTTACACTGGCCATTACATCCGGCGAATAATTTCAGATAAAATATCATTAATTCAGTGCCGGTGAGGCCGTTGATGGTACAACAATGTTGGTTTTAAGGCGTTAAAGCAACAGAAAACACGTTCGTGTTAGTTTACACCAGGCCTGTGCGGCTGGTAACACTGATAAATGTTGCCGGGGCCCCGGCCATTGAACGTGTTATCGGCCTCGGCATAAATCACCTACCCCTCGTTTTATTCACCGTGCCACCCCCGCAGTCCTTATACACAGTGAATCAGACTGAAGGGAACTTGAATGCATTCGAGCTTCCATTGGGAATCAGAAATAGCAAATCAGATTTAAGGTACTAATCAAATAAGGCCTTACTATGCTTTGAGACATCAAAGTTACTGGAACGAAAATAGATCAGTCTGGAATTAGTCCTTTCTTAGTGAGGATTGAAAATCAGAATTCCCTTTTGACAATACGTTTTAAGAGCAAAATAGCTGCAAATGTGTTTGAAATATAAAAAAGAATTACAAATTTCTACGCAACATGTTACAAAAAATTATAACTAAATATGCAATAAATGGTGTTATAAATATCCAATAGGTTATGACTTTGATAAATGTAAGTACTTTTATCTATATTCGATAGATCGCACCATTTTGGAGAAAATTGCGGAATGTTATTTTAGGATTGTTCTTGACAGTATGCAATATACAGGGTGTTTGGTAAGTCGATGCATTCTTTGTAGGAGGTTATAGTACAAGGGATTTGTGATATATTTCCTTAATATGCCATATTCCGAAAACGCTTAGTTTCCGATCTACAGGGTGTTGAAAGTTTTAATAAAAAAATGTAAATTGAAAAATATTGCTGAAACTGCCCAGAATATTTTAATGAAATTTTACAGGCTTTGACAGTTAACAACAATACACGTTTTACGATAAAAATATTGTTTTCAGTTTCACCAGTGGCGTGCGCACAGGCACATCTCTGAATATTTTTAAAGAAAACAATGATACGCCACTGATTTTTCTTAAAATAAAAATTATTTTTGAATTCCTTGTTCAATTTGGAAGAGAAAAGGTATCTTGACTGTTTTTTTCTTATGACACACCGTTTTAATATCGTTTAAATTTTATAAAAATACGAGTAAATTTTTTATCTTCTTGTTGTTTTCTTATAAAAACAATGTTGGTTTTGTTTTATGAACAAAAATGCTTTTATTTTCTGTTCAAATAAATGCATTATTAGTGACAAAAGTTAAGTACACTTTGATTTTTATGTTTGCTTATGTCATAAAATTATTTGACAATATACAGGGTGACTGGTGAGTCGACGTATTCTTTCGAAGATGTGTTAGTAGAGACAATTTTCAGTCAAATTATGTGTTTGCTTCTACGATTTTTGTGTTATTCCGGGAATTAAAAGAAATTTTTTTAAAACTTTATACCTCATTCGAAAGATAATAAGGGAGAGATTGTAAAATAATTTGTACGTTTAATGTTTTCACAAATTTTGGAAATAAATCGTTGTGAATGTACAATTGTATTGAAGATTCTAACAACCTCTGTAGTATTTTTGTCGTATCGAAGTATTTAACATAATTTTTGTTGCATAACTTGAATTACTATGCATATTAGCGGTAGAAGGAAAAGAAAGTGCAAAAAATTTATCTCTTATTTTTATTTTATTAATTAGTAGTATTAGGTAGTAGTATCCGCAAGCTGTTGTTGAATGCCGCTTTGGTTGAAATTTCTCTGTTGGAACTCCAGAAGATAAGTTGATAGAACCTGTTGTACTACCTAATAATTTAAACGGTTCTGCATGTTTGCATTGTGCGTCCCACTACTCACTCCTATTCAGCAAGTAGTTTTGCCCTTTTTAAATGTTACCGCCAAAGACATAAATATGTGCTACTCAATGACAAGTGTGGTTTGTGGTACTTACACGGTGGTGCTTGTCACTTTTTAATACCGGCTCGGGAATACCAGAACGAAACTTATGAATAGATAGAATGGCCTCCAAGGTCCCCAGACCTGAATGCTGGACTTTATTTTGGGTTAGTTGAGATCTTGCAAGTACAACAGTAATTGAAGAAGGCGGCAACATAATTAGGACCCAACCTGGGATATTTAAAGGACCACGCAATTCGTTTTTCAAAATACCCTTTGCTTTTAAAGTTTTCGATATTTTTTAATATCCGTACAATTTTCACTCATCATAACAAACACATTTTTAACCATCTTTTTAAATAATTAATAGAAAATGAAATGTGACAAAAGTAACTTGCGCTGTATCGTTTTATTTTTGTATGAATTATTTAACTGTCAATTAAAAAATAATAATATGTGTGCTATGCCGTAATTGCGCCATCTATTAATAGAAAGTTCAACTAAAATCCTATATAACAGTCCTTCTCATTTATTTAGTAATGGCGAGACGGAGGAGAATAAGAATTTTCTGTAATAACCTGTCCACAATCATAATCTTGTCATAAGTTGGCGTACGGTTCAAATTAAAATGTTTAAAATCAAATAAAAATTGATATAAAAAGTTTTTAGCGAAATTACTTGTACGTTTTTTATTGTAGAGTAGTGTTCAGTTTATGTAAATATCCCATTTTATTAACGCTGCAGTTTCCTATGTTTTCAAATCAACTTTTTTCGATGTATTAATCGTAGGCATTAAACAAATCTCCACATCGCTAATATAAAAAAATAATTAAAACATAGATGAAATATATACTCGTGTAAGAACTAAGAAAATTCTTGTCTGAAATTTGGAAAAAATAATGTTTTCCCTTTAAGAAATAAAAAAAACTCACTCCATCATCGTATCTTATTTTACACCAAAATGTGCTAATATTTGTAGTAAACTGATGTTCTCTCCTTTTCAGGAAATATAAGTTAATGTTCAATAGAAATTTTAGTTTTACTAAAGAGAAATAACTGTGTTCTAACTCCATTGTCATAAAAATCAAATAATCAAAATTTCAAATATCTAGAAGAGTTACAGTTACATGTTTGTTATTGTAGTTGCGTTAGACTGCCACAAGTTATATGTCTATTATTATTTATGGTGCTGTCTGTTATCATGACTTTTGGGTTGGTAGTATAACCAACAAATTGCCCAATTTATTGAAACGTGCTATTAACAATAGTTTCAATTCACTCAAGAGATTCGGTATCTCGTGGTTGTTATAACTTTTCTGGTGACCAATTTCTCTTAACATCTGATATATTTTTTCGAGACTTTTTTAGTAGCCAATTGTTCGTTCAAACTTGTAATAAATCATAAAGCTAGCGTCCATAAGTCAGTGACCATCGTGTTCTCCAAGCGCAATGTTTGGCTTTGGTTTCCGGTTCTAACCATTTGGTAATATATACCTACTGTCATTCCAAATTAAGGGCAAATTGTAAATTTCTTGACTTATTTACCCATTAACAAATGTATACATATAGGTTCAAATAATCAGTCTAGTCTCTAGATATCTATGATTTTCAGTAGCGTTTTCATCTTCAAAGTCAAACTGACTTTATGTAAATAATATAAATGTTACATTCATCTATAAAACTCTTTTTGAAACTAGTAGGGATTCTTTTACTCATTTACTTATACAAAAAAGGGTGCGAAAATAGTTTTCTTGCATACTAAAAATATTGCAGGTACATATGATCTAAAAGTAAATGAATTGATAAACCAATAATAGTTATTTAAAACCAAATTCCTTTAAACATATTTAATAATAGTTTTTTTTTTATTGTAAAAGGTAACCTTGGAATTAACTTTGAAGTTATTGCCATCTTATATGAATTCGTAGTCCGATCTATTACACTTGATATAGACTTTCAATCTTCTCTTACTAACAACTGTAGTAAATGTTCCAGTTATGATGAATCCCATCCTAACGTAATGGAATTATCCTGTTTCTAGATTTGTAGCCATTTCCAGCTTCTCATGGAACTTATGTTTTTAGTCTGAAAGTGAAAGGCACATTACATAATTTGGTCTTTAAAGTATTTCGCAAATCGTATATTCTGTTCATGTTTAGATATTGATTTCAAGTCATCTTGATACCGCGGTGATGTCTCCTTTTGCATCTTATTTTCTAAAAAGACGTATTTCGCCGGAATTGGTTGTCAGGGTAATTTCGTCAGCATGCCAGATCGGAAAACAAATTGAAATACAGATTGAATTCGCTCCTATACGACACCTTCGCGCACATTGAAAGTAATCTTTGAAAGACTACTAAAGTTAGTAATAGAGATATATCAGTGTTAAAAGTTCAGAAGTGTAAAATATTAGCGATAATTACTTAGGTACTATTGATTTTTTTAGTAATATTAATTTGTGTATATACTCGGTTAAGACATATGTCTTAAATACTGCATGTTTATTATAAATAATATTTTGTTAAGAAATAATTTTATTTAGAATACCAAAATTAAAAAAAGTATAAAAAATTCTAGGTTGAATAATAGCTCGGTAACGTCAAGTTACCAAAACTTGACAAAATACTGCTTCATGGCAAATTTTATTTTCTAAATATCTACAAAATCTTTCCTTTATAACTTTATCACCGATATGTTACAAATAGTACCCTTCACATTTTTGTTTGCCTTCTTGTATGGTGTTCAGAAATATGATTATTTTCTTTTAAGAAACAGTTTCTTAAAATTTCTGTAGTGACAATAATTTGTAAAATTAAAACCACAAAGAAATGTAAAAGACATAACCTTAACACTCTATTTCAAAAACGAAGTCTTACCCAACAAAAGACTACTACACTTACTTCTTGATAAGGAATAAATTACGCATTTTGAAATTATGGTGTATTTTGATATTAGGAAAGGTAGTTTACATATCTTTAATAATCTTTATTTGAATAAAATAGGAAACATCCTAATATACAAAAATTTGTTATCAACAATGTTGATTCCATTTAACTTTTCATAACGCAATAAAATTAAAACTAAATAAATTACAATAAATACATTTAAAAAAACTATACCGGAATACAGTGTGAAAACAAACTTACATTAATAATATACGTTTCTAAATCGACTTAACATACTCTATCATTTTCTTTTTAAATTTCCTCAATGACATAACATTCTTGATATTATTTGGCAATCTGTTGTACTGATCAAGACCTTTATATAACAACATATTTCTGGTTTGAGTTAAGGTATGCCTTGGTATATACAAATTGTTATTAAATCTTGTATTATACTGATGAATGTCATTCGCATAAACTATATATCTTTGAAGGTAATGAGGTAAACAGCAATATATTCCCAACACAGATCCACTTCAGAGATGACAGCAAAAGTCTTATGGGAGCATATCTGTTACATCTGATAATAATTCTCATTCCTCTATTTTGCAATTTTTGTAGAGCTTCAATTTTATTGAGATCTAATGAATACAGAAATCTAGCACAGTAATCAAAATGTGGCTGGATTATTATAATACAGTTATTATTGATGCCATTGAAAGATACTGAGATACCCTTGAGAAAAAGTATAACTTCTTAATTATTTTCCTTTGAATATATGAAAAGTGTGCATTAAATTGTATTATATTTATATTATATTTATTATCCATCACAAACTCCAAATATTTTATTTCAGTGACAATATTGATTATATTATCATCTATCTTTAAATGTATTGCGTCTTTATTAATATTTCTGTACTTAAATGAAGTATTAATAATCATTGCTTTAGTTTTATCTATATTCAATTTGAGTTTATTATGTTTTAAGTATTTAGTAATGTTAATCAATGAAGCTTTGTCCAAACAATTACTGGTAACTGACAGTAAGGTGTCATCTGCAAACAAATTTAAGAAAACCTCATTCTGTAAATCTTTAATGTCATTAATATACATCAAAAACAATAACGGTCCCAAGATACTACCTTGAGGCACACCAAAGCTATTAGTTTTTGCCGAGGACACACTGTCCCTTAGTTTAGTAACCTGTCAGACAGATAATCCCTGAACCACTCTAATACCTTTCCTTCTATTCCAAATTTGTTTAGTTTTAATCTGATCTGATTTTGGCGCACTAGTAAATTAATGTGCTATTTTGGAAAATTCTAAACTAAATAAAGCAATGTAAATAGTTTGACAACGCAGTCCACTACTAAACAATTTAAACAAATAATAATTGATCTTACTATGTTTTATAAAAATTTAAATAACTAACAAGAACTTCAGATTTTGTTAGTCGAGGGACCTGGGGTACAATAAATCACGTTCTACAATTATTTAACTTTTTTCGTGTGTTCTGTAAGGAATAGAAAAAAAAATCGAGCCTAATTTTTTTGGAATTGTTTACCTTGTTTAAACAAGAATTTTATTGACAAATACAGTTCATTGTCCAATTATTCTGTCTGGGGTATTTGCTACAATTGATTTCTTTTTGTTTCAGGTAAGCGAACGTCAGCATAAAAGGAGGCCAAGAATACCTGAAGGATCTGAATTTAGTGGGTTGTTTGATAAATATTGGGATTCAAATTATTGCAGCGATCTGTAAAATTGGAAAACCTGGCGCCAAAGAGAAACGGCGGCAATTCAGGCAGAACACTATGTTATTTTGTCTTTCGGGGTCATATATACGTATACCGTGTTGGAATGATACAATGTTGATCTAGAAAATTTATTATATTCGAACTGAACTTAGGCAACAACTTTTTTCACTCGGAGGATAATGTATTTTTTCCCTTACCCGCGTAAAGTCAGAGAGGTGCACGACGTAGGGCGACGGCGACATAATAATTTATGATGTTGGAATGATGAAAACCTGAAAATCTCATTAGCTGGCGATTTATATGAGATAAAATTTCAATTTATGTTGGAATTTGATGTGGAAATCAGGCGTGGAACATGTTACTTTTATTAATTTTGAGTCCGGCGCACAGTTGAAATTGAAATTTAATATTCAATAAACGTCATCGGTTAAAACAAATACGATTGTTTCGCATGAAATTCTCATTAAAGTGGTTGAGTTAATTGAACTAATTATGAAACTGTAGCCGAAATCGATGCACTAATAATGTATTCGCGGTCATGAAGTGTACGGATATGATTTTATTTATGAAATATGATAATATTATTTTATTCATAGGTTTCCACGCATCATGTATGTAACGTGATATGTTTTGGTCTTTACCAAACACGGTTTAAATAACTAATGCATAATAGCGGTTTCAAATTTAAATGTTCTGAGCGATGTACGTGCCTGATATTTATGTTTGTTGTTAACCTAATGGATTTAATTGAATATAGTCGAATGTTATTGTTGAATATTACTATAGGTAGGTATAGTTAGTATTAAATGTAGACCCTCAGAGTCAAAATGGGGAAACTTAATTTATTGAACTAAATTAAGTAGCTAAAATAAATTCATAAATTTAAGAGAATGACTACCTGCGTCGAGTTGTCATCAAGTTATAAAACAAACAGGCTCTATATAAGTGTACTAAAATTTTTGTACACCCTGTATTAAGACCCTTTTAAATATTACTGGCTTTGAGTTGAAAACAAAGCCCTTTTTCACCCCGTTTGGTATTTATGAACAGCTCAAGAACAAGGCTAGTTGACTCCCATTAGTTTTGTTTAGGTTGCAAATTCCAAACAGTCCCTTCTGGCTAAACTTTGAAAAGAAATTATTATTAAGTTATGCTCGTCTAATCTAATTAATGAATTAGATTAATATTCTTTTGAAGAAGTAATTAAGTGTCCTTTGCAAAGTCATATTTCGAAATATACATACCCAGTCTAGCAAAATGTCATTTAAGTAACAATAAAGGTTGTTACAAAAAATATATATTTTGAATTGTTGATGAATTGGTATTATGAATTAAGGTGCTAATCGGTACAATTGATTGGCAGGTACTAGTAAGTTTAATGACATTTGATGTAAATAAGTTGTCTATGCATTTGAGACACTTACTGTTTTGCTCGTCAGTACTGACAGTGTAAAGGTCCATGGATAATGTATTTGTGTGTGTTACAGTACTCAGGTGGGGTGCCATTAACACCTGGTACTGATGGGTTAGTCGGGAATAGGTATATCTTTATGGTGTTCTTTATATTTGTAGCTACCAATTAAAGTGTATTAGGCCACCTTCAAGTATGTATTATTGTTATTCTTTCCCAATGAAACAAGTGGTTATTTATGATGTTCCCCTACGAGGATCTACTAAGATTTCCAGGGAATGTATGGCGATTTCTTTAGAACTTTTAGAATATACTGGTCTATATCAAGTATGTACTGGGATTTACTGGGGATGTACTTGCGTGAGCGCATACCTATTGCTTTAATTTCTTGCCGCAGCGCCCTAAAGGTGAGCCTTTGAAAACTGTTTTGTCCAGATATCTTCAAAACTGGTTGAGATAAGAAAACGAAATTTGGAATTGAACATTATATTGCTAATCTAAAGGTTATAAAATAATATTTAAATTTTTGTTAAATAATGTCTCTTATTTTTAAGGTTGAGATGCCTCTGACTCAGGCACTGAAGCAGAGGCGTCTTAAATTGAGAGCGTTGTTCAAACTTTTTCGTGAGGGAACTTTTCAACAGTCTGGCCAATAAAATGTGAAATTTTCTATGATTTCGATAAGTTGCGCCGTTTTGGAGTAAATTTAATTTAAATATTACATGCAGAAAACATGAAACTCGAATGGGAAACACCCAGGCCATACACAATATACTTTGAAAACTATTGGTAAGTTATTTAACGAGAATATATAAAAACTCAAAACTGATTGCTAAAAATATAAATTTATACTAGAAAATTTTAGTTTATAAATAAAAAATAATGTTTAAGGGAAATACTTCAATATAAAAAGTTTTATTTGTAATTGAAGAACGAAAAACATTCATCCTGTTCTTACATTTTTTTAATTTTGTTTTTGTAAATAATCTCTTAACAGAGCTTTTACTCAATTTCACCGAAATGTAGGAACAAAGAAATGAAATTTTAGAGATCTACTATTTTACTCTTAACAAGGTTCTCTTGGTCTTCAAAAAGACGTACCGTTTTCGAGTAACATCGAAGTACTATCACCCTACGAAAAGGCAGATTAGGGTAATTTAAATAAAACCTAGTATTAAATATAAGTCTCAAAATGCTTCCTTAAAAGAGCTAGAGGCCTTTGATTGTGCGCCCGTACGACCTATGTAAGACATTTTTCTTGATTTTGTACGTAGAATATACTATAACACTCTAACAATGCGACACCCTGTATAAATCATAGAATATGTGAATAAAAATATGTATGAATAGAATGAGGATTTACGGGGAATTAAAGGAAGAATTACCGGGATGTAGGAGGATGTGCTAAGGAATTACATATTAGAAGTACCTACAGAGATTTATTAAATATTTAAAATGATTCAGAATTTATCCGAAAAAAAATTTGTTTGGATGTACAGGGACTCTCCTATAAATACAATTTTGTAAATAGAAAACAAAAAGGGCTATTCGAAAACGATTTAAAACTACACTTCTGTACGGCACTGGAAACCTTTCCTTGCGCAAAGCATGCAGTCGGCGACCGGTATGGTGGGAATGTGTAATAAAAAATGGACTAAAAATTGAAAGAATTTCCCAAGGNTAAAAAAAGTTTTATTTGTAATTGAAGAACGAAAAACATTCATCCTGTTCTTACAGTTTTTTGTTTTTGTAAATAATCTCTTAACAGAGCTTTTACTCAATTTCACCGAAATGTAGGAACAAAGAAATGAAATTTTAGAGATCTACTATTTTACTCTTAACAAGGTTCTCTTGGTCTTCAAAAAGACGTACCGTTTTCGAGTAACATCGAAGTACTATCACCCTACGAAAAGGCAGATTAGGGTAATTTAAATAAAACCTAGTATTAAATATAAGTCTCAAAATGCTTCCTTATGACCTATGTAAGACATTTTTCTTGATTTTGTACGTAGAATATACTATAACACTCTAACAATGCGACACCCTGTATAAATCATAGAATATGTGAATAAAAATATGTATGAATAGAATGAGGATTTACGGGGAATTAAAGGAAGAATTACCGGGATGTAGGAGGATGTGCTAAGGAATTACATATTAGAAGTACCTACAGAGATTTATTAAATATTTTAAATGATTCAGAATTTATCCGAAAAAAAATTTGTTTGAATGTACAGGGACTCTCCTATAAATACAATTTTGTAAATAGAAAACAAAAAGGGCTGTTCGAAAACGATTTCAAACTACACTTCTGTACGGCACTGGAAACCTTTCCTTGCGCAAAGCATGCAGTCGGCGACCAGTACGGCGGGAAAGTGTAATAAGAAATGGACTAAAAATTGAAAAAATTTCGCAAGGAAGAAAATAAAATTTTATAACACCTATTTTATATCAGCAAATTCAACTGCTGTTGCCGATATTATTATTATTAATTAGTAAAATTAATTTGTGGTTTTAATTAATAAAAAAGTTTAACATACATGATGTTACAAGAACTTTCAAAATTTTGTCCATCGACGTGTACACATTTGGGCTCGATTTACCCATTTTCTACGAACTAACACAAATGTTCTCTTATTTCAAAATAAATTAAAACGATATTTATTAACTCCGACTTGCTATACACGTACCTAAGCCATTTTTGATGCTAAAAAAACTGATGTAAACACTATCGCAAAAACGTTAATACTAAAATCAAATTTCAGTATTCGGAATCACCTGGGGAATTCCGATGACACTATAGTACACTAGGAGCCCAGCTACTTAAAGGTTGAAGATACTACAACTTATACAGGGTATTTCAGGATTAAGTCGACAAATTTTAAGGAGATATTCCTCATAAAAAAATAAGAAAACAATCAAATATACATTTTTTTCCAGAGACGCTTCATTTTCGAAATATAGGGCGTTAAAGATTTTAAAAAAAGTCGAATTTTTTAAAAAACTTTTAAATGAAGAAGGCTATTTAAGCCGTTTGGCATGACACATCTTTTTATAAGATACCATTTTTCCATAGAAGTAGAAGTCCCGCAAGCAACCAGTGGGGACTCAGACTCATTAAATTATAAAAAAAATTAATACGTTAATACGGCCCTACTGAAAAAAAAAATGATGCTGTTTTTAGATAGAACCGTTTGATATTAACAAAAAGTGTACATTCACTTTTTTCCTAACTCTTATAGTTTCATGACGAAATTGATTTTTCGGAATGGTGCATCTGGATTCTGTCGATAAACTTTTGGAAGACGTTCCTCATAGAACCTAAACAAACATAGTACCTATTAAAATTGGTCTGTCGCGAGTATGTGTGAGTCAAATAAGCCTTTTTGTCTCCCCTTCCCTTGGGTTTAACCAATAATATTAAAATTATTTAGGAGTTGCTTCGTTTTTGAGATATAGGGTGTTTTTTTTTTTGAAAAAAAAAAGATGGTGAAAACAACAGAAATATTTAAGTACCTAACATCTAATGTGACTATGTCGTAATGCGACAACGTAACGACCCTTGCAATACTCCTAAATTTTGTCAGGCGGTTTGTAGTCACTTCATTTACTTGTGTTGTGTACTTTTAAATAAAATAAGATGGCAAACAATAAATGAAAATTTATTTGTAAATTGAAACAACCAAAAAATTACCAATTAATATTATACCTAGACAAAGTGAAAAGTGAATCAAAAATGAAATGATTTAAAAAATATTTTGTTCAAAATGGGCGCCTCCGGACTGTAGACAAGCACGACATCTTCTAATTATGGAGGTAGTGGCCGATCGACACTGAATTGGAGTTAATTCTCGACA